>NW_024070188.1:40728559-40943603 GCF_014754425.2 Oryx dammah | reverse complement strand
TTAATTTCATGGCTGCAGTCACCATCTGCAGTGATTTTGGAGCCCCCAAAAATAAAGTCTGACACTGTTTCTAATGTTTCCCCATCTATTTCCCATGAAGTTATGGGACCAGATGCCATGATCTTCGTTTTCTGAATGTTGAGCTTTAAGCCAACTTTTTCGCTCTCCTCTTTCACTTTCATCAAGAGGCTTTTTAGCTCCTCTTCACTTTCTGCCATAAGGGTGGTGTCATCTGCATATCTGAGGTTATTGATATTTCTCCCGGCAATCTTGATTTCAGCTTGTGTTTCTTCCAGTCCAGTGTTTCTCATGATGTACTCCCCATAGAAGTTAAATAAGCAGGGTGACAATATACAGCCTTGACGTACTCCTTTTCCTATTTGGAACCAGTCTGTTGTTCCATGTCCAGTTCTAACTGTTGCTTCCTGACCTGCATACATACTTCTCAAGAGGCAGGTTAGGTGGTCTGGTATTCCCATCTCTCTCAGAATTTTCCACAGTTTATTGTGATCCACACAGTCAAAGGCTTTGGCATAGTCAATAAAGCAGAAATAGATGTTTTTCTGGAACTCTCTTGCTTTTTTCATAATCCAGTGGATGTTGGCAATTTGATCTCTGCCTTTTTAAAAACCAGCTTGAACATCAGGGAGTTCACAGTTCACGTATTGCTGAAGTCTGGCTTGGAGAATTTTGAGCATTACTTTACTAACATGTGAGATGCGTGCAATTGTGCGGTAGTTTGAGCATTCTTTGGCATTGCCTTTCTTGGGAATTGGAATGAAAACTGAACTTTTCCAGTCCTGTGGCCACTGCTGAGCTTCCCAAACTTGCTGGCATATTGAGTGCAGCACTTTCACAGCATCATCTTTCAGGATTTGAAACAGCTCAACTGGAATTCCATCACCTCCACTAGCTTTGTTTGTAGTGATGCTTTCTAAGGCCCACTTGACTTCACATTCCAAGAAGTCTGGCTCTAGATTAGTGATCACCTCATCATGATTATCTGGATCATGAAGATCTTTTTTGTACAGTTCTTCCATGTATTCTTGCCACCTCTTCTTAATATCGTCTGCTTCTGTTAGGTCCAGACCATTTCTGTCCTTTATCGAGCCAATCTTTGCATGAAATGTTCCCTTGGTATCTCTAATTTTCTTGAAGAGATCTCTAGTCTTTCCCATTCTGTTGTTTTCCTCGATCTCTTTACATTGATCGCTGAAGAAGGCTTTCTTATCTCTTCTTGCTATTCTTTGGAACTCTGCATTCAGATGCTTATATCTTTCTTTTTCTCCTTTGCTTTTCGCCTCTCTTCTTTGCACAGCTATTAACAATAATGTATCCTGCTTGAGGACATTTCTCCTTCATGAAAATCTTCTGAGTAATCCTGTTTTATTGAAGAGATCTCTAGTTGTTTCCAATTCTGTTGTTTTCCTTTATTTCTTTACATTGATCGCTGAGGAAGGCTTTCTAATCTCTCCTTGCTATTCTTTGGAATTTTGCATTCAAATAGGTATATCTTTCCTTTTCTCCTTTGCCTTTAGTTTCTCTTCTTTTCTCAGCTGTTTGCAAGAGAGTCAGCTCCTAGCAGGTTGATAAAAAGTCCAGGGTCCCTGGGGAGAAGAAAGGAGTCTGGGGCTCTCAAGGAGGAGATAAGGGTCTGGAATTCTCAAGGAGGAGAAAAAGACAAACATTTTTTCATACATTCCTTAGTAAGAATTATATAACAATGATGTACCCTGCTTGAAGACATTTCTCCTTCATGAAAATCTTCTGAGTAATCCTGTTTTATTGAAGAGATCTCTAGTTGTTTCCAATTCTGTTGTTTTCCTTTATTTCTTTACATTGATCGCTGAGGAAGGCTTTCTAATCTCTCCTTGCTATTCTTTGGAACTCTGCATTCAGATGCTTATATCTTTCCCTTTCTCCTTTGCTTTTGGCTTCTCTTCTTTTTACAGCTATTTTTAAGGCCTCCTCAGACAGCCATTTTGCTTTTTTGCATTTCTTTTCCATGGGTATGGTCTTGATCCCTGTCTCCTGTACAATGTCACGAATCTCTGTCCATAGTTCATCAGGAACTCTATCAGATCTGGTCCCTTAAATCTATTTCTCACTTCCACTGTATAATCATAACGGATTTGATTTAGGTCATACCTGAATGGTCTAGTGGTTTTCCCCACTTCTTCAATTTAAGTCTGAATTTGGCAATAAGGAGTTCATGATCTGAGCCACAGTCAGCTCCCGGTCTTGTTCTTGATGTCTGTATAGAGCTTCTCCATCTTTGACTGCAAAGAATATAATCAATCTGATTTCGGTGTTGACCAGCTGGTGATGTCCATGTGTAGAGTCTTCTCTTGTGTTGTTGGAAGAGGGTGTTTGCTATGACCAGTGCATTCTCTTGGCAAAACTCTATTAGCCTTTGCCATGCTTCATTCCGTATTCCAAGGCCAAATTTGCCTGTTACTCCAGGTGTTTCTTGACTTCCTACTTTTGCATTCCAGTCCCCTATGATGAAAGGGACATCTTTTTTGGGTGTTAGTTCTAAAAGGTCTTGCAGGTCTTCATAGAACCATTCAATTTCAGCTTCTTCAGCGTTACTGGTTGGGACATAGGCTTGGGTTACTGTGATATTGAATGGTTTGCCTTGGAAATGAACAGAGATCATTCTGTCATTTTTGAGATTGCATCCAAACTGCATTTCGGACTCTTTTCTTTACCATGATGGCTACTCCATTTCTTCTAAGGGATTCCTGCCCACAGTAGTAGATATAATGGTAATCTGAGTTAAATTAATCATTTCCAGTCCATTTTAGTTCGCTGATTCCTAGAATGTTGACGTTCACTCTTGCCATCTCCTGTTTGACCTCTTCCAATTTGCCTTGATTCATGGACCTGACATTCCAGGTTCCTATGCAATATTGCTGTTTATAGCATTGGACCTTGCTTCTATCACCAGTCACATCCACAACTGGGTATTGTTTTTGCTTTGGCTGTCTTTCTTCATTCTTTCTGGAGTTAATTCTCCACTGATCTCTAGTAGCATTTGGGCACCTACCGACCCAAGGGAGTTTCCCTTTCAGTATCCTATCATTTTGCCTTTTCATACTGTTCATGGGGTTCTCAAGGCAAGAACACTGAAATGGTTTGCCATTCCCTTCTCCAGTGGAGCACATTCTGTCAGACCTCTCCACCATGACCCGTCTGTCTTGGGTGGCCCCACATGGCATGGCTTAGTTTCATCAAGTTAGACAAGGCTGTGGTTCATGTGATCAGATTGGCTAGTTTTCTGTGATTATGGTTTCAGTGTGTCTGCCCTCTGATGCCCTCTTGCAACACCTACCGTCTTACTTGAGTTTCTCTTACGCTGGACGTGGGGTATCTCTTCACGGCTGCTCCAGCAAAGCACAGCCGCTGCTCCTTACCTTGGCCAAGCGATATCTCCTCACAGCCGCCCATCCTGACCTTAGAAGTGGAGTAGCTCCTCTAGGCCCTCCTGCGCCCACGCAGCCACCGCTCCTTGGATGTGGGGTTGCTCCCCTCAGCCACCTCCCCTGACCTCGGCCATGTGGTAGCTCCTCTCGGCTGCCACCTTGACTCCGGCGTGCAGTAGCTCGTCTTGGCCGCTGCCCCGACCTCGGTCGTGGGGTAGCTCCTCTCGGCCACTCCTGTGCAGATGCAGCCTGGCACTCTTGGTCTCCGCCCCGACCTTGGGTGAAGGGTAGCTCCTCTTGGCTGAGCTTCTGCACGGTCCGTCACAGCCGGCGCGCTTCTGAATATTAGAGACACCAAGGGAACATGTCATGTAGAGACAGGCTCGATAAAGGGCAGAAATGGTATGGACCTAACAGAAGCAGAAGATATTAAGAAGAGATGGCAAGAATACACAGAAGAACTGTACAAAAAAGAGCTTCATGACCAAGATAATCATGATGATGTGATCAATCACTAACCTAGAGCCAGACATCCTGGAATGTGAAGTCAAGTGGGCCTTAGAAATTATCGCTATGAACAAAGCTAGTCAAGGTGATGGAATTCCAGTTGAGCTATTTCAAATCCTGAAAGATGATGCTGTTAAAGTGCTGCACTCAATATGCCAGCAAGTTTGGAAAACTCAGCAGTGGCCACAGGACTGCAAAAGGTCAGTTTTCATTCCAACCCCAAAGAAAGGTAATGCCAAAGAATGCTCAAACTACTGTACAATTGCACTCATCTCACACGCTGGTAGAGTAATGCTCAAAATTCTCCAAGCCAGGCTTCAGCAATACATGAACCGTGAACATCCAAATGTTCAAGCTGGTTTTAGAAAAAGCAGAGGAACCAGAGATAAAATTGCCAACATCTGCTGAATCATCAAAAAAGCAAGAGAGTTCCAGAAAAACATCTATTTCTGCTTTATTGAGGATGCCAAAGCCTTTGACTGTGTGGATCACAATAAACTGTGGAAAATTCTGAAAGAGCTGGGAATACTAGACCGCATGACCTGCCTCTTGAGAAACCTGTATGTAGGTCAGGAAGCAACAGTTAGAACTGGACATGGATCAACAGACTGGTTCCAAATAGGAAAAGGAGTACGTCAAGGCTGTATACTGTCACCCTGCTTATTTAACTTCTATGCAGAGTACATCATGAGAAACACTGGGCTGCAAGAAGCACAAGCTGGAATTAAGATTGCCAGGAGAAATATCAATAACCTCAGATATGCAGATGACACCACCCTTATGGTAGAAAGTGAAGAGAAGCTAAAAAGCCTCTTAATGAAAGTGAAAGAGGAGAGTGAAACAGTTGGCTTAAAGCTCAATATTCAGAAAACGAAGATCATGGCATCTGGTCCCATCACTTCATGGGAAATAGATGGGGAAACAGTGGAAACAGTGTCAGACTTTATTTTTTTGGGCTCCAAAATCACTTCAGATGATGATTGCAGCCATGAAATTAAAAGACTCTTACTCCTTGGAAGAAAAGTTATGACCAACCTAGATAGCATATTGAAAACCAGAGACATTACTTTGCCAACAAAGGTCCATCTAGTCAAGGCTATGGTTTTTCCTGTGGTCATGTATGGATGTGAGTTGGACTGTGAAAAAGGCTGAGTGCCGAAGAATTGATGCGTTTGAACTGTGGTGTTGAAGAAGACTCATGAGAGTCCCTTGGACTGCAAGGAGATCTAACCAGTCTATCCTAAAGGAGATCAGTCCTGGGTGTTCATTGGAAGGACTGATGGTGAAGCTGAAACTCCGATACTTTGGCCACCTCATGCGAAGTGTTGACTCATTTGTAAAGACTCTGATGCTGGGAGGGATTGGGGGCAGGAGTAGAAGGATATGACAGAGGATGAGATGGCTGGATGGCATCACTGACTCGATGGACATGAGTTTGAGTGAACTCCATGAGTTGGTGATAGACAGGGAAGCCTGGCGTGCTATGATTCTTGGGGTCGCAAGGAGTCGGACACGGCTGAGTGACTGAACTGAACTGAACTGACTTATCCTGTTATCTTTAAATGTATATTATGGGAATGAGTCTAGTAAGATCTTTACAACCTTGAGACTTTATTTTATTTATTCTAATAACCAATTTAAAAGTATATATTTCCTTTGCTAAGACTAGGGATGGGGGCACTGTCCATCCCCCTTCTGATGCCCATGTCAGAAGCTTTCTCTGTCCCTTTCTCACCTTAATAAAACCCTGTTGCACAAGAGCTCTTGAGTTTTCAAGCCTGGTCCCCGATCCCAAAGCTAAGTCTTCTTCAGAGATCACGAATCTGACATAGTTCACCATAAGCTATCATCTTGGGGGCTCATCTAGGATTTTCAGGACAAGGTTAGAACACTCAGAGCTCTAGACTGTCTACTTTCTCAGTATTCACGTTTTCAGATTTACTTTACTAACTCTCCGGTGTGCTTGTGTAAACGAATGACACCCTGTGTGAAACAAGTGATGAGCCCTGCTTTGTGGTTTCATGGTGCCTCGTAATGACTGAAGGCAGCCCCAGAAATGGAAGCCTTGTTGGAGGTTTATACCAACCCCCAATGCCAAGAGACACCCAAGGTCCCTGTGAGGGAAGCAGCCAGAAATGTGCGGAGTGTATGGACTGAACTTTCCTTTACTAGTCACCTTTTCCTGGTCTCTTTGACCTTTCTATAATTGTATGGAGAACTTGCCTGGCCTTTATATAAACTTATAATTGAGATTCAGTACCCCCAAGCTGACAAGCTGGTTTGGTCCTCAGAAACCCCAAAGGCTTTTAAGGCTCTTCAATCTGCTCTCCTGCAGGCTCTAACTTTGAGCTTGCCTAATAGGATCAGAGTTTAGTTTGCTTGTTACTGAAAAAAGGCTATGACTACATTGCTTGAGGGTAATTGCTACTATTGTTTTGCTAATGCCTAAAGCTCATAAGGGCAGGAGAAGGAGGGGACGACAGAGGATGAGATGGCTGGATAGCATCACTGACTCGATGGACGGAGTTGGTGATGGACAGGGAGGCTTGGCGTGCTGCGATTCATGGGGTCGCAAAGAGTCGGACACGACTGAGCAACTGAAATGAACTGAACTGAACTGAAAGCTCATAAGTTTACCAATGGGCAAAATCTTAGTGTACTGATTTTTCATTGTGTAAGTGGGATCTTAAACTCTATAATTCAGAGCAACAATGCTCCATCTTTAAAGTTGCTGTAACTCAAGGGGTGTCAAAAACTTGAGGAATAGAATATCACTTACGCTGTTCCTGGAGACCCCAATCTTCAGAAAAAGTTGAAAAGGCTAATGACATTATTAAAAGACATTCATATAAGCTAACTCAGGGAATACAAGACAGTTGGTTTAAAATTTTACCCATACCTTTAATGAGGGCTCGAACTGCCCCCCAAAATGGGATTATCTCAATGACAGACCATTTTTGTGCACAGATACTATCATAGATCCTTAACCTTGTGACATTAACTAACTATGTGATTCAGCTTTCAGCTTTTCAACAGACATTTCTAAAACTCTGGGAGGTGACCCCTGACCCAGCCTTCAAAATGGGTCTAATTGCTGGGTCTGTGGAGCACTCCCCTCCTCATCAATTGAAGGCTTCACATGATGAATTTCTCCACTTCAAGGAAAAGACTTTCTTCAACTCAGCAAATACCTTCACCAACAACAATCATATGTGATCCCTCTTCTTGATCTGATGACATCTAACAATCCTACAGATGGACTGGTATGACATATTATACCTTAACTATGGACATAGTGTGACTTAATTTTGATTAGGTTTTAACCTGGTTTAACCACTATTTGGCCTTACATCTGTAACTGTAAAATGGTGTTTGTTCCTAACTGTCTGAAAGCTTTTAAGTTACAAATGGGTGTCCAGGTTCCTATGAGTGCCGCAGACTCCTCTATTACTTGGGGCCCCTGAATTAGAGACCTTCATTATGAGGGTTAGGAGAATATGTTGCCTCAACAATTTAGGGACCATGCACCTCAAAAGCAGAAAGTAGTTATGGAATGAAAACGATGCCCCTTTCCCTTCGCAACATAATTCTCCTAGAAGAAAAGGGGGAATGAGAGAGTCAATTCCTAGGAGGTTGATTAAAAAGTCTGGGGTCCCTAAAGAGGAGAAAGGAGTCTGGAGCTCTCAAGGAGGAAATAGGGGCCTGGAATTCTCAAGGAGGAGGAAAGGACAAACTTTTTTTCTACATTCTTTAGTAAGGATTATATAACAATAATGTATCCTGCTTGAGGTCATGTTTCTCCTTCCTGAAAACTTTCTGACTAATCCTGTTATCTTAAAATGTATATTATGGAAATAGGTCTAGTAAGATCATTACAACCTTGAGACATTCTTTTGATTTATCTTAATAACCAATTTAAAAGTATATAATTCCCTTGCTAAGGCTAGAGATGGAGCATTCTCCATCCCCCTTCTGATGCCTATGTCAAAAGGTTTCTCTCTCCCTTTTTCACTTTAATATAACTCTGCTACACAAGAGCTCTTGAGTGATCAAGCCTGGTCCCTAGTCTGGAAGCTAAATCTTCTATGGAGATCACAAATCCGACATGGTTTGTAAGGCCTACTCAGACAACCATTTTACCTTTGTGCATTTCTTTTTCTTGGGATGGTCTTGATCACTGCTTCCTGTACAATGTCACAAACCTCTGTGCACAGTTCTTCAGGCACTCTGTCAATCAGACTAATCTCTTGAATCTATTTGTCACTTCCACTGTATAATCATAAGGGATTTGATTTAGATCATACCTGGATGGTCTAGTGGTTTTCCCCATGTTCTTCCATTTCAGTCTGAATTTGGCAATAAGGAGTTCATGATTTGAGCCACAGTCAGCTCCCAGTCTTGTTTTTGCTGACTGCATACAGCTTCTTCATCTTTGGCTGCAAAGAATATAACCAATTTGATTTTAGCATAGACAATCTGGTGATGTTCATTTGTAGAGTCATCTCCTGTGTTGTTGGAAGAGGATGTTTGCTACGACCAGAGCATTCTCTTGGCCAAACTCTGTTAGCCTTTGCCCTGCTTCATTTTGTACTCCAAGGCCAAATTTGCCTGTTACTCCAGATATCTCTTGATTTCCTACTTTTGCATTCCATTCCCCTATAATGAAAAGGACATTTTTTTATGGGTGTTAGTTCTAGAAAGTCTTGTAGGTCTTCATCAGTTCAGTTCAGTTGCTCAGTCGTGTCCAACTCTTTGCGACCCCATGAATCGCAGCACGCCAGGCCTCCCTGTTCATCACCATCACCCGGAGTTCACTCCGACTCACATCCATCGAGTCCGTGATGCCATCCAGCCATCTCATCCTCGGTCATCCCCTTCTCCTCCCGCCCCCAATCCCTCCCAGCATCAGAGTCTTTTCCAATGAGTCAACTCTTCACATGAGGTGGCCAGAGTACTGGAGTTTCAGCTTTACCATCATTCCTTCCAAAGAAATCCCAGGGTTGATCTCCTTCAGAATGGACTGGTTGGATCTCCTTGCAGTCCAAGGGACTCTCAAGAGTCTTCTCCAACACCACAGTTCAAAAGCATCAATTCTTCAGTGCTCAACCTTCTTCACAGTCCAACTCTCACATCCATACATGACCACAGGAAAAACCATAGCTTTGACTAGACGGACCTTAGTTGGCAAAGTAATGTCTCTGCTTTTGAATATGCTATCTAGGTTGGTCATAACTTTTCTTCCAAGGAGTAAGCATCTTTTAATTTCATGGCTGCAATCACCATCTGCAGTGATTTTTGAGCCCAAAAAAATAAAGTCTGACACTGTTTCCACTGTTTCCCCATCTATTTCCCATGAAGTGATGGGACCAGATGCCATGATCTTCGTTTAATGAATGTTGAGCTTTAAGCCAACTTTTTCACTCTCCTCTTTCACTTTCATTAAGAGGCTTTTTAGCTCCTCTTCACTTTCTGCCATAAGGGTGGTGTCATCTGCATATCTGAGGTTATTGATATTTCTCCCGGCAATCTTGATTCCAGCTTGTGTTTCTTCCAGTCCAGCGTTTCTCATGATGTCTTCTGCTCCCAGAGCCCCTGCCCCTGTGGCAGGCCACTGTTGACCCATACCTCCACAGGAGACACTCAAACACTCAAAGGCAGGTCTGACTTATTCTCTGTGGGGTCTCCTTGTGTGCAAAAGGTTTTGTTTGAGCCCTCTGAATGTCTCTGGTGAGAATGGGGTTTGATTCTAAATGCAATTTTGCCCCTCCTACCATCTTGCTGGGGCTTCTCCTTTGTCCTTGGAGGTGGGGTATGTTTTTGGTGGGATCCAGCATTCTCCTGTGGATGGTTGTTTAGCAGCGAGTTATAATTTTGGAGTTCTTGCAGAAGATGAATGCATGTCCTCCTATTCCACCATGTTGTAGAAGATAGATGGCCAAGTAATAGTAGGTGGGTTTCACCATCTTTTTCTTTTCCTTTTTTCTGTACAGTCCATGGAATTCTCCAGGCCAGAATACTGGAGTGGGTAGCCATTCCCATTCTCCAGGGGATCTTCCCAACCCAGGGATCGAACCCAGGTCTCCCACATTGCAGGCAGATTCTTTACCAGCTGAGCCACAAGGGAAGTCCAAAAATACTGGCATGGGTAGCCTATCCCTTCTCCAGGGGATCATCCCAACCCAGGAATTGAACCAGGGTCTCCTGAATTGCAGGTGGATTCTTTACCTGAGTGCTACCAGGGAAACCCCTCTTTTTCCACATGCTTGTCCAAATCTGGGATTTAGAAAGCTACACTGACAGGATCAGGCATCCTAAAAGTTAGTCAGTGATGTCTGACTCTTTGCAACCCCATGGACTGTAGCCCGCCAGGCTCCTCTGCCCATGGGATTTTCCAGGCAAGAATACTAAAGTGGATTACCATTTCCTTCTCCAGGTGAATCTTCCTGACCCAGGAATTGAAACCAGGTCTCCTGCATTACATGCAGATTCTTTACCATCTGAGCCACTGTCAATAATATAATAAAACATTTCAAGAACTTTTTAAAAAATACTTGTACATTGGGATATGATACATGGAGAACTAAGCTTACCTTCTGTTTCTAACATGCTTATGAAATTTATATTGCACATGTCATATATAGATATTCCTATAGACAAAAATAACATGTCTCACATATATCTACAGGCAAGTTTTCTGTACCATTTTTAAGGGAGAAAATGTTGGGAAAGGGTGGCTTTATATAAAAAGGGAAGAGTTCAAGTGTTCTTAAAGGTCAAATTTGATTTTAACACTGGTGTGTCCTCAATCACATAAAGGACTAATTTCAAGGGTATACTGTATGCTTTTAAAGTCATAATGATTCTATATTTGAAAAAGCAGACGAAGTTATTTGGTCCTATCAGGGCTCATACACATATTGCAAGTCTGTACCCCAGTGATAATTTAAAGCAAAGATATTCTTAACCACCTGAATAAACACCTTATAATTGCCTGGATAAAAATCTTAAATTGCCATTGTGTTTTTAATCATGTAAGTGTCAAAAACTATTAATTTGAACCAATAAGAGAATTGGATCAGTCTGTTTAATGAAAAGCATCAAGTGAAATTGTTCAGTCATATCTGACTCTTTGTGATTCCATGGACTGTAAGCTACCAGGCTCCTCCATCCATGGAATTTTCCAGGCAAGAATACTGGAATGGGTTGCCATTTCCTTCTCCACAGGATATTCCCAATCCAGGGATCAAACCCAGGTCTCCTACATTGCAGGCAGACACTTTACTGTCTGAGCCACCAGGGAAGCTGGGAAGCCTCAAAGTGCCTTGCAATTTGAATAGGGAAAGGAAATGGGAGAAATAAGTTACTACATAGTATAGATAAAATGAAATAAAAAATCTTTTTAAACCATCACTACCATACTCTTTGGAAGAAAAGTTATGACCAACCTAGATAGCATATTCAAAAGCAGAGACATTACTTTGCTGACTAAGGTCCATCTAGTCAAGGCTATGGTTTTTCCTGTGGTCATGTATGGATGTGAGAGTTGGACTGTGAAGAAGGCTGAGTGCCGAAGAATTGATGCTTTTGAACTGTGGTGTTGGAGAAGACTCTTGAGAGTCCCTTGGACTGCAAGGAGATCCAACCAATCCATTCTGAAGGAGATCAGCCCTGGGATTTCTTTGGAAGTAATGATGGTAAAGCTGAAACTCCAGTACTTTGTCCACCTTATGCAAAGAGTTGACTCATTGGAAAAGACTCTAATGCTAGGAGGGATTGGGGGCGGGAGGAGAAGGGGACAACCGAGGATGAGATGGCTGGATGGCATCACGGACTCGATGGCCGTGAGTCTGAGTGAACTCCGGGAGTTGGTGATGGACAGGGAGGCCTGGCGTGCTGTGATTCATGGGGTTGCAAAGAGTGGGACATGACTGAGCGACTGAACTGAACTGAACTGAACCATATTTGTGTTGCTTACAGAAATTTAGCTTCAGCCAAAATGCCTCATTTTTATAGCATGAAATTGTTTAAATTAACCCCAGGTTGATAGCTTGCTAACAGTTGACAAAAGTTCAAGAAACCTTTAGAGAATATCCTCTCAAATCTGAGAATTCATTGAGAAGAGAAGACTCTTTGCAGGAGATGGAGTAGAGAATGTCTTGGTGTTTCTTTTCCACTCTGTGCCATTCTCCTAGTCCAAGTAAGAAGGGCAATATGGGTGCCCTGCTCTGATATTTGGGTCAACATTTTTCAGAATGCAAGACTGGCCTCTTATTTCCTTTAGATGATAGATAAGCTGCAAAAAGCCATACCCATGTAAGGTTAGAACAGAACGCTGGAGATTTCTCCAAAGCTTGGGAATGAAAGGCAACAGGTATTTGTCTCTAGTTAGGATGAATCTGAAGATTAGAAACTGTTTGCAGTGCCCTTGATGGTTGAATTGGGATAGACAGTGTAACTGAGAAAACCTTGAACAGTCAGAGCTCAATAGTGAGGTAGTAAACTTGTACTAAGGGACCAAGTGAACATTCAGAAGTTACTAGGGCTAGGATGATACTGAAGGGAGCTTTTTAAAACACTCCCAAGGAGTGGGAGCTGGGATTCCTTTGGAACAGGCATGATCAGCATCAGGGAACAGCACAGCGTAGGGCAAACAGGAAGGTCATAGTCCTTTCCTTCTAAACACCCTTTGATGTATGGTAGAAATCATCACAATATTGAAGAGTAATTATCTTCCAATTAAAATAAATTAATTAATTTAAAAAATAAATAAACAGCCTTTATCAAGTTCCAGACCCCAAGGAAACAGAAGCAACAAAGGTGAGGAGCTCTCTCTGAAAACAGAGAGAACAGCAGAGGTGCCATGAAGCAGGAAAAACTAGAGCAGAACATACTCTCTTCTCTTTGGGAACTACAGTATTGAAATTCAGGACTAGACTGCAGGAGGAGGCAAACTAACTTAACACCAATTAATATTTAATCAGTCTACATTAAATTATATTAATTAGTGGCAATTTATATAATTAATCTTGACTTAAGATGCTGAAGTTTCATTTTTAATTGGATATATACATATGTATATTTCCTTTCAGGCTCAGTAAAGAACATTTTTAAAATAATTTTGAAATTATGAAAAAGTTGCAAGTACAAATAACTTTTTCCTGAATCATTTTAAAGTAAGCTGATGATGGAATAGCCCATCATCCTTAAAAACTTTAGCAATTTCTGTAAGTAGGGACTTTTTCTCCATAACTATCAAAACCTGGGAATAAATAATGACACATAGCTAGCATCAAATCCTCAGACTCCATTCAGTTTTTCCAGTTATCCCAATAATGTCCCTTGTAACAAAAAGATCCAATCCAGGAGCACACATTACACTTAACTGTCATGTCTCTTTAACGCTTTTCAATCTAGGAGAGTTTCTCCTTTTCTTTCATGACCTTGAGAATTTTGAAAAGTATAGGCCAGTTCTCCTATAGGATACGATACAATCCAGGTTTGCCTCATGCATATTTGCTCATGATAAAATTCAAGTTATATACCCTTCACAGGAATATAACAGAAGTGACGCTCTGTTCTTCTCAGTGTACTCCATCAGGTGGTACTTGGTTTTTCACATTACTAGGATGTTACCTTTCTCCATTTGACTAAAGTTGTATTGGACTTTCAGGTATTTAAAATAGGATCATTTTAATACCTGCAGGTGACTGGAATAACAATGTTCAGTGTCTATTAAGGGTTAAGAAAGAAAAGCCCAAGTGTTTAAAAGCAGTAGTGAATTTGAGGGAGAATGGATACATTTGCTGTCCACTTGAAACTATTGTAGCATTGTCAATCACCTGTACTCCCACAAAAAATAAAAACTTAAAGTAAATAAATAAATAAAAGCCATAGTGAAAGTTAGAATGAAGGCATTATCTCTTTTTATTTCATAGAATCAAAAAAAATAAATCATGGCAAACCAAACAATTAAAGCCAAAAGGAGGAAATACTTACTTTGATTTAATTTTAAATTTTTATCAGCATTAAAGATTTATATCTGTTTTATATTTTGCTTTATGGGTATACTTATTTGAATAATATTAGTAATATTATAATCAAATTAATTTTAAATACTGAGAACCTTAAGGGTCCATGCAAAACCCAAGTTTAGGGGAATTATTAGAAACAGTGAATTATTAAAATCCATTCATGTTACATACAACAAAATGGTATACTCTAGAAAGGTGAGGTGACTAAAGTTTTCTAGTGGCAGATCCAGAAACCAGATAAAACGTCATAGCTCAAAACCTTGTTCTCATTCTCCCAAAGCCAAGCTGCCAGTTGTGCTAAACTACCTCTTCACTCTTCCTCCAAAGGTTGGAGTAGGTAGTAATAATCATATTAATAAATTTCAAGCACATACTATGTGCCCAAGAATTGTTTATGTATCATTTCTTTTCCTTCTGACAGCAACCCTATGAAAGAAATTTTATAGGTATCTTAATTTAAAATATAAGGAAACTGAGGAGTGAAAAACTAAAGGACATTTCCCCAAGGTTATATGATTTCTAAGTGGTGAAGTCAGTATAGGAACAAGCAGTCAAAAACCAGCTGAAGTTCTTAACTGCCAGTCTGCACGGCCCTGCAGCCTGCCCTCTTGAAGTCTGCTCAGATAGTTCTTAATTATTGTGTCTTATTGTTTTATACTTTTCTTCCTCTCTTAAGTATAAATGCCTCAAGGATAAGAATTATTTTGCACTTCTTTTTATTACATGTCTAACGAATGTGATACTGGACACAAGGAAAGAATCAGCAAATATTGTACCTGAAAAAATTAAGTCAAAATATTGCATGAAGGGAGGAAGAAAGAATGCTAAATTAAAAATCCAAATGAAGCTAGGTGTTAGATAATGAACGTCTGACCACAATAACAAGAGTCATTAGTTTGTGAATAAATTTGAAGGGCCAAAGAAAGGTTACAGTTTCTAGATATTCTTTAAGAGATCAATGAGGGCCTAGTCAGAAGATGAGGTATTAAACTCCATAAAACATATTCAGAAACAATGGCATTATGAGAAAAACAATATGAAGAAAAAAGACAACATGGATGAAGTAGGAGATGGTGAAATGACTTGAC
Source organism: Oryx dammah (assembly GCF_014754425.2). NCBI lineage: Eukaryota > Metazoa > Chordata > Mammalia > Artiodactyla > Bovidae > Oryx > Oryx dammah. Next base: position 40,928,552 of record NW_024070188.1, on the reverse strand, counting down.
AGCAGGATTAGGAATTAAGTATAATGACTGAATTTTCATTCAGAATCAACTTGGAGGAAGGCTGAATAGGTCTGAGGACTTCTGGCCAGGATTCAGATTACATGTAAAGTTATTAGAGTGTGGTGACCACAACTACAAGATTAAAAGCCTATTGTTATAAAAACTTGAATTTGGTATAATGAGTCAAAATGGACAGTCACACCAGGTCGGCAATTTTATCTCAACTGATCTAACTGGTTGGCTTATTAAACTGACTCTAAAAGTTTATTTAAGAAACATGGATACACACAAATATAGTCAGAATTAACCAGTCCAAGAATTGGTATTTAGAATGTATCTATGGTTTAGCATATCTGTTAACAGATATTAGCATATCTGTTAAATTAATGTATTTGGGGAAATTTTGAAGCTTTCAGCAGATGTTTGACTACTAGCAATAAATAATTATATCACTCCTAAACATTTTGTACAGTCACAGCTTTACTTAACTGATAATATAAAGACTACATCAAGGATGAAAGAATAATTATTTCATTCTAGTAAAACTCCGGCTCAAAAGCAAATTTTAAAACACCCAGTGTAACTGCCTATCAGCACACAGTGTGGAAGGGTACTGAATCCTGTTCCACATAGCACTGCTAATACAGCTGAAAGGAGGAAACAAAATGGGCTTAGTTTTTTTTAAGATAAAGAGATGAAAATAAAAAAGAAAGCAGGTCACATAAACTGAAATGGTCCACAGAGGAGCCTGTCACAGAACACATGAGGTCTGGCTGTGAAAATAAAAGCCTTTGACAATCCTGACTAAATCTAAAAACAAAATAACATAGGAAAATACGCTCTACATTATTAGATGGCAAAGAGCAGATCCTTGAGAAAGAGCAAAGGGCCATGCTTTCTGCAGCTGGATTGCTGAGCCAGCAGTTTGCAGGTGTGGGTTAGGAGCAAGGAAAATAGCTGCCTGATCACTCAGTGAGGCTTAAGCACCTGCAGCAGCAGATTTGAGAATCTTGTTCCAGTGGCTTTGTTTGTGGGAAAAAACTAATCAGTGAGGATAGTCAGAGACAAGGATTTAATGTGAAGCTTGGTCAAACCCACGTACACTTTTCCAAAAGTGAAAAAAAATTTCACATTAGAGAATAAATTTCAACATTCTTTATTTCTTAGGATAGAAAAACAGATCATTATCCCCTCAACACCAATGCATTCAGTAGAAATACAAAGATTTGTTTTTGTATTAAAGATATATGAGAGTGTGTGTTGTTTATCCTCTGAAAGTAACTGCCTTTGATGACAAGGTCTGTGCTTTTCTTTAAGTTTGATGAGAGCTCAGGCATTGGCATGGACAGGTAGCTCCTATAAAGAGTGATTCCCCTGGTCCTTGAATTTTTGCCACTGGATGAAAAAGAAATATTGATGCCTAGTGTTCTCCCCAGAAGCCCCTGAAAGGCAATGGCTCCTCAAGAGAAGTCTGTCTGGCTTTGACATAAAGCTTTATGTCTCTGTTTTTCAGCACTGAAAGCAGAATGTGAAAACACTGAAGGGAGGACAGGGCCATCATTCCTACATTGTCAATTCACCAGCTACCAATAGGGCAAGTAGCACAGCATTTCAGTAGCTTGAAATTCCAACCCCTGACTACACAAATCAGCCGAGGCGCTTGTGCCTGCTGATACCAGGTCTAAACTGCTACAAGAGGGAAGCAGCTACTCTTATTTTTGTTTTGATGAAATGGTACACAAATCCAGTTAGCCATATGTGTTTAGCTTTTTCTTTTCTGATTTCAGTGTCTAGGAGGATTAAGCAGACACAATCTACAAGTAACTAATAATCATCCCAAGAAAAATCTTCTTAAATATGTTCAGAATAACACAATATGCCACATTTTTTGCATGTGTTCATAAATTTACATAATTTACATAAAGACTCCTACTGCTCAATGATTCTGCAATATGCATTCAATACTGTGTTTTCAAGATCTTCCTATGTTGATACTTAGCCTGCTTTAAGTGGGGGCAGACTTGACTTTACTAAAAAATAATTGGGTATAATAATTCCAGATCAAACAACAATGGTAGTCAGACACTCAAATTGCAAGGCAAACTTCAAAGTGAGCTGTGCCATTGAAACTTTTCTCAGTGGGATCAGCTGTACTATGAGACTTTGATTTCCAAATATAGGACAGAGATGATCTGAGATTTTTCAGCCTTGAAAGACTCACTACATTTTCCTCCTTCAAACCCATCCATCAAAGTTTAGGTACTGTTTTGGATTGGGCCACATATTGCACTAAAAATGACTTCCACTCAGCACTCAAACTTCAATCTGAGTTTTTTTATTTCTAGCTCTAGATTATTCTACAAGCTGTATAATATTCCTCTGTACAAATCTTCCAAATTTTGTTTCTATATTCATATAGTGCTGAATAGTTGGAGTTTTCATATTTTTTCTTATACTGTACAAATAATGCTACACTGAAAACTATTGTGTACATATTCCTACATATAATACCACAAGAATATGATGACAAAATCAGTCCCAACTATCAAAAGATGTTCATGTTAGTTTTTCAGTTAAATAATCAGCTGACATAATGTTTTGCTATAAAATAAGCACCCCCAGAGATCTTTAATATCATAGTCCCACAATATTTGTTCTAAGTAAATATTGCAAGTTGCCTTGTTTAAAAGTGTATATGGTTAACTTCTTTTCAAACCATGTATATTCAGTTTTCTCTCTCAAGATTTGTTTCTTATGCATCCCTATCAAGTGGACATGAAATCTCTGAATCCATGTCTTTGTATATAGAGAATAGGGGAGTATAAGTCTTGAATTCACTGAGCTGTTTTTTTTAATCCTCTAATTTTGGTATGTAAGGAAATGAGATATCGTCATCACAGGAACAACATACTAGGCCTTCTTTTTCCTACACTGCAGTTATTTAAAATAACAAAACTTTTTTTTTTTAAGTACAGTTTTTTGGTCTTTTTAATATGGAAAATATACTTGATAAAATATACCTGAAATGGAATTTTTGATACTAGTATATGGACATATTCAAATATATCTATTACCAAAATAGTTAAAGTTTTGGTCTCCTTTATTCTCTTATCATCAGTGAATAAGAGTTTTCATTTTCCTTCCATTTATATTTCCTTCCAACAATAGGTGTTATACAGTTTTCACCAATCTGAAGCTAAAGAAATTATTTCATTCTAAGTTATTTTGTAAGCTGTTATTTAGAAATTTGGGGGCTCCCTGATGGCTTAGCAGTAAAAGAATCTGCCTACAATGCAGGAGACACAGGAGACGCAGGTTCAATCCTGGGTTGGGAAGATCCCCTGGAGGAGAGCATGGTAACCCACTCCAGTATTCTTACCTGGAAAATCCCATGGACAAAGGAGCCTGGTGGGCTACAGTCCATAGGGTCACAAAAAGTCAGACACAACTGAAGTGACTGAGCATGCATGCCGGCATTCTTAAATTTAGAGATCTTTTGCATTTTTATTAGCCATTCAAAGCCTTTGCCTATGTTCTCTAGAATGGTTTGTCTTTCTCATTATTTTTAAACTATAATATTGCAATAATCTGTATTTGGTCACGTTTTGGAAATTTCCTAAGATTTAGACATCTAGAAGCCTGGAAGAAGATGTAATATTTCATCTGATATTTTCTACAATACTCAGGTAGATGTTGTCTTTGGATTTTAATAGTGTATTCGTTTTCTATAGCTTTGTAGCAAAATATCACAAACTAGTGGCTTAGAACAGCACCTACGTATCATCTCACAGTTCTGCTGATCAGAAGTCTAATCAGGCTCTGCTGGGTTCTCTGCTTTGCATCTCTCAAGGTCAAGGTGTCAGTTGGGTTAAAGTGTTATCTGGGGTCTCGAGGAAAAAATCCACTTCCAGGCTCATTCAGATTTTTGGCAAAACCTAGTTCCTTGAGCCTGCAGGTCTGAGGTCTGCATTTTCTTTCTGGATATAAGCTAGGGACCAGCTTCTGCTCTTAGAGGTTGTCCTCATGCTTTCTTTGTCAACAACCAGCAATGATGTATTGAGTCCTTCTCCCATGTCAAATCTTATTATATTATAGAAGTTCTTTGTCTTGTATATTTATCTTTTTGTGATCTAGGTAACAATTTCTACAAACCCACTTGTCTTTGAATTTTGCTGAGACTCTTTTTAATTGTCCATTTTGATGCCATAAAAATTTTTTCCTTTGTGATTTGCATTCCATTGTTGCTATTTATGTTTCTGGGCAGCACTGATACACTGTAAATTATGCACATTACTGTGTCTTCTCTATATAAGATTTCTTTTACTTCTTTATCCCTATTGTACTTTCACCATAATCCTTACTTGGAGTATTATTAAAATAACTAGTTCACATTTCATTCAGACTTCCTTTCCTCTCCTCATTCTTATCTTTTTTCAAAAGCCTTTCCAGATTGCTGTTTGAATAAATTGCAATCCCCTGCCTCCCTATTGGGCTTCCCCAGTGGCTCAGCAGTAGAGAGTCTGCCTGCAATGCAGGAGGCGTGGGTTCAATCCCTAGGTCAGGAAGACCCCCTGGAGGAGGACATGTCAACCTACTCCAGTATTCTTGCCTGAAAAATGCAATGGACAGAGGATTTTTGCACTCCATGGAGTTGCAAACATTCAGACATGATTGAAGCTACTAAGTATGCATGCCTCCCTATCTCTCCTCCTGCTTTACTTTTCCTTTAGCATTTTCCTTTAGCAATATTTCCTTTCAAATATTGTAGGATTTAATTACTTATTTTGTTTGCTGCCTGGCTATTCTGAGTTAGCAGGTCAGAAATATGCTGAGCAGGTATTTTGTCTGTTTTGTTCCCACCTTGCTGTATCATCACACCTGGAAGAGGATCTGACACTTAAAAGGCATGTTATAAATATTTGTTGAATGAATGAATGATTAAACAGTTCCCTATCCTTTTGTTTTAAATGCACATCTTGCAGATAATGGTGTCAGTTAATGTTGTTTGTTTGAAGCCCCTTCTGTATTCTTATATGTGTTGGATGAGGCTGGGAGTCTGCAAACGACACTTCCCAAGATCTCTTGCCAACTGGCTTCCTGTCAAGTTCTGCTAAGGGGAGTCCTGATAGGAATATGTATGGCGGAGGAGGGGAGAACTGCCTCTCATCCTACATCCCGTCTCTGGCAGAATCTTGAGTGGTGGCAGCAGCAGAAGCAGTGACAGAGCAATAGTGCTGACAGCACATCCACGTATGACAGCATTGGCTGTAGACACAGTGTAGGCCATGGTTCCAACCCTGTGAAAGAGGCAGCTCTTTGGTGAATCCCGACAGGATGTGACATCTCCAGCAGTTCATCAGCAGGTGTAGACTCTTGGACTCCAGCATAGAAGTGTCAGCAAACTTCTGATCTTTGGGTATCACTCTTTCTTCTTTTTTACTCCTGCTAATCATCTTCTGCATTTCACTCATCCAGCATCTACATAACCAATACCCTGTATTAAGTTCCCTGTAAATACTTACATTTTTTTTTTTCCTTTGGAGGGATCTTGACTAATATAGCCATTTTCTTCTCCAGGAGATTTTCCCAATCCAGGAATTGAACCCAGGTCTCCTGCATTGCAGGCATATTCTTTACTGTCTGAGCTGCCAGGGAAGCCCCTAATACAACAGCATACAGGTAAATGTTACTGCAGATCCAATCGGTGAATCTCTATCTTAGACTTTTAAGTTGAACTCACATTTATCAAAATTACTCCTATAATGGGATTTGTCTGTGTAATGCTTAGTGTTCTGTATTACTATATTTTTATTGTTCCCTTTTTTCTCCTTTCCTTCTTATTATTAGAAAGATTGATTTTTTTCAGTTGTTGAAAGCTTTTCATGGTTTCTAAAATGCACATGTTTCATGATATCTAAAATGCAAGAATTTGGTGATGTCATATCTTGAAATCAGGAAAGATCTGAAGTCAGTACTGTTTTATGACCCCTGCTGGCCAGGCAGTAGTCGTGACATAGCTGTCATTTACTGAGACTTCAGGAATGTCAAAAGAGCCAGCATGGTAGCCTATAGATTAGGGGCCAAGAGTTTGGAAGAAAATCATAGAGAAAATAGTGAATATAAGAATATATTTAACCCTTGGGAACCAAAAAATACTGGAAAAGATGTTGATGTGGGTGACATATTGGACATATTTAGCAACATACCTCAGGAGAAGTCTAATGTAGGTTTGTTCTACATAGAATACATAGTAACTTCTATAAATTTGTTTTTAAAATGTTTCATCACCACTTTTCATAGCACAGAGGATTATTTTGTGTGGAAAACACAAATATTAATGACTAAAAATTCATTTAGAAGAGTTGGACTCGATATAAAGAAATTTTAGGCATATACTTACCAGTATTATTTTGGTTTTTCTTTTTATAGTTTTATGAAAATGATAGGACTAAAAGAGCTCTTTCAATTTGAAAAAAAATTCTAAATAAGAATGAATTGTGTCTTGACTGGCAGTCTCTTTTCACAGTTGGCAGCATTTTTTCTTTCATAGCGGTAAATGAAATAATGGTGTATTTTACAATTGATGGTGTCTTGAATTTTATGTAAAATAACAGACATACTATCTTTGTCTTTATGTGATTATTTCTAACTAAAGCCCAACTTTGCATATATTTTTGTCTCAGTTTCTAAATTTATTGATATTTTTGTGTTTTCCTTAAATATTCTCAGCCCCCACTTATGTCCAACATCTCAAGTCATATTAGAATCACTTGAAATTTTAATTCTGGATTGCTTTGGGGACTGTTTGTTATTGCTGTTGCTTATTAAGGCAATAACAACACTTCCTAAGCTCTTACCCTAGAGTGTCTCTTCATCCTACACTCATTCCTCTTTTTCCTGGAGGTCTTTCTGTAAGTGTAATTTCAAAGATAGTCTTTGTGTGGTAAATTTTCTGAGGTTCATTTATCTAAACCTCAGAAAATAAAGATATTTCACTTTCATAGCTAAATGTTATTTATTTGAAAGACATCAATATTCAAAGCTCTTCATTTTTTCTCCTGTTTATTTCTCAATCCATCTGGAAATAATTTTTCCCCATACCACTCATTAATTACATAAAGGTGTTCCTTCAGCAATGGTTTGTAATGCCTCCATTAGTATATGCTTCAGGTGGCACAGAGGTAAAGAACCCCACCTGCCAATGCAGGAGACATAAGAGATGTAGGTTCACTTCCTGGGTCAGGAAGAGCCCCTGGAGGACAAGATGGCAACCAACTGCAACATTCTTGCCTGGGAAATCCCATGGACAGAGAACCCAGGCAGGCTATAGTTCACTGGGTCACCAAGAGTTGGACACAACTGAGCACGCACACACAATTCCAAGATACATCATTGCATTTTCCATTCCATTTTCTGCACATTAATAATTTTGTCAGTACCACCCTGTTGATTGCCAGAGCTCTAATGGAGTGACATATTAGGTGGAGTGGCATATAAAGATGCCAACTACCAGTCCTAGGTTATTTCACCTTCTCTTACAACCATCCCTATCTTTATTTGTGGAGAATATGTCCCAAACTACAGGTAGCTAAACTCTACAATATCCTGCAAGATGTAAGACTAAAACAATGAAAAAAATGAAAGGACTGGTTTGTGCTTTCCCCTAACTAACAGAAGTGAGTCCATAAATAAAATGGAAAGAAAAAGAGGCAGACCTTGAGAATGGGGGGTGATAGCTGTATGTGGACAAGGTGCTTTGTGCCTCTACCTTGATTGTGCCCATCCCTAGAATTTCCCTTGAAGTCTGAGACAGAAGCATAATGAATTCTTCTCATTTGAAGTTATCATGAAGACTAGTGCTTATCCAACTTATGCAAAAGAAAACTAAGGCCAAATGAGTAAGTACCATTATGTATATCATACACACATAAGCACATACTCACAAATCTATAACACAATATAACAGTTGTTGTTTAGTTCCTCAGTCTTGTCCGACTCTTTGTGGCCCCATGGACTACAGCCATGGGGCTGTAGGCTTCCCTGTCTTTCATCAACTTCCAGAGATTGCTAGAAATCATGTCCATTGAGTCAGTGATGCCATCCAACCATCTCATCCTCTGTCATCCCCTTCTCCTCCTGCCTTCAATCTTTCCCAGCATCAGGATCTTTTTCAAGGAGTCAGTCCTTCACTTCAGGTGATCAAAGTATTGGAGTTTTAGCTTTAGCATTAGTCCTTCCAATGAATATTCAGGATTGATTTCCTTTAGGATGGACTGGTTGGATCTCCTTGCAGTCCAAGGGACTCTCAAGAGTCTTCTCCAATACCACAGTTCAAAAGCATCAGTTCTTCGGCACTCAGCTTTCTTTATAGTTCAACTCTCACATCCATAAATGACTACTGGAAAAAGCATAGCTTTGACGAGACGGACCTTTGTTGGCAAAGTAATGTCTCTGCTTTTTAATATGATGTCTAGGCCGTTCATAGCTTTTCTTCCAAGGGGCAAGCATCTTTTGATTTCATGGCTGCAGTCACCTTTGACAGTGATTTTGGAGCCCCCACCCAAAAAAAGTCTCTCACTGTTTCCATTGTTTCCCAATCTATTTGCCATGAAGTGATGGGTGATGGGACCAGACGACATAATCTTAGTTTTCTGAATGTTGAGTTTTAAGCCAACTTTTTCACTCTTGTCTTTCACTTTCATCAAGAGGCTCTTTAATTCTTCTTTGCTTTCTGCCATAAGGGTGGTGTCATCAGTGTATTTGAGGTTATTGAGATCTCTCCCAGCAATCTTGATTCCAGCTTGTGCTTTACCCAGCCCAGTGTTTCTCATGATGTACTCTGCCTGTAAGTTAAATGAGCAGGGTGACAATATACAACTTTGACATACTCCTTTCCCAATTTGAAACTAGTCTTTTGTTCCATGTCCAGTTCTAACTGTTGCTTCTTGACCTACATAAAGATTTCTCAGAAGGCAGATCAGGTGGTCTGGTATGCCCATCTCTTGAAGAATTTTCCACAGTTTGTTGTGATTCACACAGAGGCTTTGGCATAGTCAGTAAAGCAAAAGTAGAAGTTTTTCTGGAACTCTCTTGCTTTTCCAATGATCCAGCAGATGTTAGCAATTTGATCTCTTATTCCTCTGCCTTTTCTAAATCCTGTTTGAACATCTTGAAGTTCACAGTTCATGTACTGTTGAAACCTGGCTTGGAGAATTTTGAGCATTACTTTGCTAGCATGTGAGATGAGTGCAATTGTGCGGTAGTTTGAACATTCCTTTGTATTGTCTTTCTTTGGGATTGGAAAGAAAACTCACCTTTTCCAGTCTTGTGGCCACTGCTGAGATTTCCAGATTTGCTGGCATATTGTGTGTAGCACTGTCACAGCATCATCTTTTAGGATTTGAAATAGCTCAACTGGAATTCCATCACCTCCACTAGCTTTGTTCATAGTGATGCTTCCTAAGGCCCACTTGACTTCACATCCCAGGGTGTCTGGCTCTAGGTGAGTGATCACACCGTCATGGTTATCTGGGTCATGAAGGTCTTTTTTGTATAGTTCTGCATATTCTTGCCACCTCTTCTTAATATCTTATGCTTCTGTTAGGTCCATATCATTTCTGTCCTTTATTGCTGCTCATCTTTGCATGAAATGTTCCCTTGATAGTTCTAATTTTCTTGAAGACATCTCTAGTCTTTCGCATTCTATTGTTTTCCTCTATTTCTTTGCATTGATCACTGAGGAAGGCTTTCTTATCACTCCTTGCTATTCTTTGGAACTCTGCCTTCAGATGGGTATATCTTTCCTTTTCTCCTTTGCCTTTAGCTTCTCTTCGTTTCACAGCTATTTGTAAGACCTCGTCAGAGAGTCATTTTGCCTTTTTGCATTTCTTTTTCTTGGGGATGGTCTTGATCACTGCCTCCTGTACAATGTCATGAATCTCCATCCATAATTCTTCAGGCACTCTGTCTATCAGATCTTATCCTTTCAATCTATTTCTCACTTCTACTGTATGATCATAAGGGATTAGATTTAGGTCATACATGAATAGTCTAGTGGTTTTCCCTACTTTCTTCAATTTAAGTCTGAATTTAACAATAAGGAGTTCATGATCTGAGCCACAGTCAGCTCCTGGTCTTGTTTTTGCTGACGTCTACCTGAGATCCTGGATGGTTCATATCTGCCAGGAGGCTTGCAGCCTGAGATAGCTCTCCAGAGGAGATATACAGCACACTTGAAATGGTGCTCTCGTGGTGCACCCAGGAAACCAAGTGGCTGGGGCCAGGGAGGTCATTAAGACACAAGGCTCACATGGGGCAGTGCGCTCACCAAGCCCCTGTTCACCTGACCTGCTCAGGCATGGGAAGGGCACAAAATGCCAGCCCAGCCCACAGAGACTGAGCCAGAACTGTTTCTGAGTGTCTCCTGTGGAGGTACAGGTCAGCCGTGGCCTGCCGCAGGGGCTCTGGGTGCAGCAGACCTGCATATGGCATAAGCCCTCTTGAAGGAGGTCGCCATTAACCCCACCATAGAACCACCAGAACTTACGCAGGCCTGGGGAAACATACTCTTGGAGAGCACAAACAAAAATTTCTGTGCACCAAGACCCAGAAGAAAGGAGCAGTGACCCCACAAGAAACTGATGCAGACATGCCCATGAGTGTCCAGGAGTCTTCAGCAGAGGTATGGGTAGGTAGCAGCCTGCTTCAGGATTGGCAGTGGCCTGCTTCAGAGTCAGAGGCACTGAGTGGGGCAGTGCATGCATGGGACCTTTGGAAGGAGGTCACCATTATCTTCATTACCTCCACCATAGTTTGGCCTCAGGTCAAGCAACAGGGAGGGAACACAGCCCTGCCCATCAATGGAAAATATCCCTACAGTGGTATAATTAAGAGATGGACAGAATGCATAAAGAGCTCCACAAAAGTTCAAAGATGCATGTGTTTTCTTATGGGAATAGAGCTTGAGCCAGTTTGGAAGGTGAAGGGAAGAACAGAGGAAGAAAGGAGCTGGTTTTGCCAGCTCCAGGAACAGCTTGGAAGGGAATAAAACCTGCTGTATCAGTAAGACTTTTGGAATCACACTCCATGGAATGTTTCTCTAGAATCCCCCATGGCAAGCAGTAGGGCAAGTGCCCACCTGGGTCCCCAAGTGGGCCATTTGTCTAAATCAACTATGGGGTACATCTGTATCACAGACCAGTCAGGGATGGGCACAAGCAGCTGGAGCCTCCAGAGCTTTGTGGCCTAGCTCTTGACACTTGATGATAAAGACTGACTCTGACTTTAAAATTATTTGGTCTAGTTTACTACAAGTTTCTTACTCTATTGCATAATGCAGGCTCAAGAATAGAGTTGAGACTTGTACACATTTAATAAATGGGTGTTCAGCTGATTATGTTGTAATAGAGGTGATAATCATTACTTTTACTTTTTCAACATTACTGGACAGTCTGTTGTAATACAAATTAAATGCATATCATTTAACCCAATAATACCATGTCTAGGAACCTATTTGAAGAGACTACATGGCCACGGTCAAGATTCCTATGCCAGTTTCAGCTGCCCATCTTGGATGCTCTCATCCTTGACCATTTAAGTCTCCCAAAGATTTTGTTATAAATCATCTTCATGGGGTTTGCTGGCCCCTCTTCTCTCACTAAGATACAACACAGGCTAAATAGGACCCACCAGAGAACAGGACTCTAAGACAGAAGCACAGGCTTTGCCTCCTGTTTCCCTCCATCCTTGTTTCAAATAGTCTCTTTGTTGGATGGGCCTCTGTCCACTCCTTTCTGCTTCTTGTAGTTTGCATCTCTCCTATCTACATTGATAATATGTAGAGTATTTGACAAATGCTTAGAAAACTGTGTATAAATAGTGGATTCTTATGTAATTTAATGTTTTTACTATATGCCTGTCTGCATTCTCTAAAGTTTCTAAAATGTATACATATTATTTTTGACAAAAGTCGATGTTTGCAAAAATTCTTAAATGCTCGAAGTTATCTGTAATCAGCACTGACTCAGCCATTTACTTGTTACAAAATGCAATATTTATTGAGCACTTACTACATGCTGAGTACTTTGCTAAGCACTATGTCAATGCCTTTGACTGTGTGGATCACAATAAACTATGGAAAATTCTAAAAGAGATGGGAATAGCAGATCACCTGACCTGCCTCTTGAGAAACCTGTATGCAGGTCAGGAAACAACAGTCAGAACTGGACATGAAACAACAGACTGGTTCCAAATAGGAAAAGGAGTAAGTCAAGGCTGTATATTGTCACCCTGCTTATTTAACTTATATGCAGAGTACATCATGAGAAACAGTGGGCTGGAAGAAGCACAAGCTGGAATCAAGATTGCCAAGAGAGATATTAATAACCTCAGATATGCAGATGACACCACCCTTATGGTAGAAAGCAAAGAAGAACTAAAGAGCCTCTTGATGAAAGTAAAAGAGAAGAGTGAAAAAATTGGCTTGAGGCTCAACATTCAGAAAACTAAGATCATGATGGCATCCAGTCCCATCACTTCATGGCAAATAGATAGGGAAACAGTGGAAACAGTGGCTGACTCGATTTTTCTGGCTCCAAAATCACTGCAGATGGTGATTGCAGCCATGAAATTAAAAGACGCTTACTCCTTGGAAGGAAAGTTATGACCAACCTAGACAGCATATTAAAAAGCAGAGACATTACTTTGCCAACAAAAGGTCCGTCTAGTCAAGGCTATGGTTTTTCCATTGGTCATGTATGGATGTGAGAGTTGGACTATAAAGAAAGCTGAATGCAGAAGAATTGATGCTTTTGAACTGTGGAGATGACTCTTGAGAGTCCCTTGGACTGCAAGGAGATCCAACCAGTCCATCCTAAAGGAGATCAATCCTGGGTGTTCTTTGGAAGGACTGATTTTGAAGCTGAAACTCCAATACTTTGGCCACCTCATACGAAGTGTTGACTCATTGGAAAAGACCCTGATGCTGGAAAAGATTGAGGGCAGGAGGAGAAGGGTACAACAGAGAGTGAGATGGTTGGATCGCATCACCGACTCAATGGACCTGGGTTTGAATAAGTTCTGGGTGTTGGTGATGGACAGGGATGCCTGGCGTGCTGTGGTTTATGGCATTGCAAAGAGTCGGACATGACTGAGCAACTGAACTGAACAGAAGTTATAACAATGAACAAACAAGAGAAGTCCCCAAGAGAACCAGAATGTCCCATGTATTTTAGTTTTAAGTGAAGCCGACAATAGCAACAGAAGCAATGTGATTTAATCAGGAAGCATAACTGTATACACAACTGGTGTTTTAACATCACCTGAGAGATAAGTCATCAAACTTTCCTCTTTAGGGATCTAATAAATAAAGCTGGGCAAGAATAAGATTAATAATTGTTAAAAATTAATGTTCTTAAATGACATATTCTTTACATGTTTTCTTTTGAATTATTTATCCATTATCTAACATTTACATTCAAGAATTTTAGAACAAACATTTATGTTTATCAAAAAGAATATGTGCTAAAATATCCATATTGGGCCATGGCATACACACACACACACACACACACTCTTCAGAGCACTCACTGTAGCTATGATGGAGGTTCCACTTTTTTCCCTCTTTAAGGTAGTTTATGTCCATATCAGTCAAAAAACCTGTGAGTAACTTAAAGTCTTCATGAGTGATGAAGTCACAAATCAGAATAATGTTCCAGTTGGAAATGGAAAAATGTTTAATACATATGAGTTAAAAGTAGGTAGGAAATGAATCTGAGGAGGAACTTTGTATAAGTCAAATTAAGTATGTAATGCTTAGAGTGCTTAAAACAACTGATAGATGGAACAATACATTATTAATAATTAGTCAAATATTATTGTTAATTACATTAAAGTTCTTAAAATTCCTCTTGTTTCACAGTCTGAATTGATGTTAAGCTCTGATGCTTCATCTTAACAAAAGTTAAAATGCAATTTAATATGAAAGTGAAGTGAAAGTCACTCAGTCTTGTCTGATTCTTTGCAACCCCATGGACTATAGCCCTCTGTCCATGGAATTCCCAAAACAAGGATGCTGGAATGGGTTGCCATTTCCTTCTCCAGGGGATCTTCCCAACCCAGGGATTGAACGCAGGTCTTTTGTATTGCAAGTGAATTCTTTACTATCTGAGCCACCAGTCTTATCAATTAAATATGAGATTTAAATTTTCTTTCAACAATGAAAATGAAATCTGAGTTCATTATTTTTCCATCACACAGAAGTTCTCTCTTTCCCAATATTTTTCAAGCTTAGCAGATAATTAACATGAATGAAAAAAATCTACATTTTATTTGGTTATAAAATTTATTAATCAACTGGAATTTTAGAAAGTATTTTTCCACTTGGAAAATGATGCAACACATATTTCTGAAATTACATTATGCAAAGCAAACCATCATCTTCTATTTTTGAAGCAGATAGAGACATAGCAAAGGAAATGGAAGAATGTGAACAACAGGTATTATGAGTATATGTCTTCATAGAGTGCTTCTGGAATTATTCCTACTACACAGTATTTTTCAAGTGCCAGTTAGGTGCTAAAAGTGGGCTATGTCATTGAATTAAAAATGTTATGAGATAGGTACCACTTTTATTCCCATTCAGATATGAAGGGAGTAAGGCACAGAGATATTAAGTAGCTTGCTTGAGGTCAGCCGGCTGGTGAATGGTGGAGCTGAGTTTCAGCCCAGACAGTTTGAACCTCGGCTTCTTAGCTATACTTGGTACCACTTCTTTCCAAGGACTTACACTCTCCAGTGACACTGTGGTTTTATGTCGTGACAAGCCACAGAGTGATGTGATGCCACCGAGACTAGCTGACCCTCAGCCCCTCTGACTTTAGCCTTCCTTACACTGGCACCAACAGGTGCAGCTTTTAGATGATCTGAACACCTAAAGTAATTATTCAAGATTTTGGTTGTTTGCTGGGAGAATCATTGAAAGGGCAGAACCTTGTCTTGCTTGTTAAAGCACATATGTGAAAAGATTTCGTAGAAAAAAGGACTAAGTTGGGAAAAGGACAATTTCTGAGTTTACTTGACATTACCTAGACCAGAGCAATTAAAATTTTTTTTTAATTTGACATTTTAAAAATTGAATTGAGACAATAATAATAATTTGATAAGAAAAAGACAAATTTATTTTGGGCAGTCCCTGGGTCAGGAAGATCCTCTGGAGAAGGGCATGGCAATCCACTCCAGTATTCTTGCCTGGGAAATGCTATGGACAGAGGACCCTGGCAGGCTATGGTCCATAGGCTCTAAAAGAGTCAGAGACGACTGAAGGGACTTAGCATGCAACGTGAGATGACAGATTACCTCAAATGTTCATCCTCTAAATGAATACCATACACAAAACTTTGCCAGGTTTTTGTTTTTTTTTCCCCTCACATAAACTCATTTTTCCTAAATACAAGCATTGGCAATTTAACTGGGCTTCCCTGGTGCCACAGATGGTAAAAGAATCTGCCTGAAGTGTGGAAGACCTGGGTTCAATCCTTGGGTTGGGAAGATCCTCTGGATGAGGACATGGCAATCCACTCTAATATTTTTGCCTGGAAAATCCCCATGGACAGAGGAGTCTGGTGGGCTACAGCCCATGGGATCAAAAAGAGTGGGAAATGACTGGGTGCCTGAGCACAGCACAGTGATTTAACTAACTTAAGTTAAAAGTGTGCCTTTTTCCAGATAATCTTATAGTAAATATCTCAGCTAGCTTATAACCTAAGACCACACAATAAGCATAGCACCACAAGATATTAAAATAAAATTGAATTAGCCAGTCCCACATTCATAAACTCATAGTCGTCATAGGCAACATCTTACACATTCTGAAACTTTTTAGTTTATAGGGAATTTTTTTTAATTTTCCAGTATCTTTTGCAAATTTCAGTTGAACATTTCCTTGCTATTTGACATTATTAATCGATAAAAACCAAGCCACTTCAAGAGAATTGAAAGATAACATTTCCTTTATTTTAGCTTTAATCTTTCATCCAAAGAACCTACATATTATCCTCATAGCTCTAAATTATAAATATGATAAGGCTTATTAAAGAAACATACATTAAACATTCCAATTTTAGATGTATGTAAAAAATGTAAGATGTGTCTCTGGTTCATTTGAACGAAATGACAGGCATCTTGTGGAGCATAGTGAGCAAATTATTATTTCTGAATTGTACACCAACACAAATCTCCTGAAAGCTCTTTCTTATACCAACTGCTAAATGATTAATAGTGTTGCATTGATAATTTTCACAAAGACACTGCTAAGTAAGAGAACACTGTGTCCAAGAAAATGAGTTTGAGGTTCAGGGAAGCAAAACACTTTTTCATAGTTTTAAAAGAAACATAGCATTGAGTTATATACACTCCCTATCAGTTTCTCAGTATAAATGGGTCTGTACCTACCCCAGTCTTCTTCATTAGAATATGAGTTAGGAAGTTTGTTTTCAGTACTCAGCATCTGTAACACATAATAAATATATTAATACTATGTATTATTATTAGTATAAATTATAAAAATATATTCCATAATATCAAATTATATTATACAATGTTTATGTTATGTATATTTTCAATACTCAGCACTTAAAATACACACAATTATATGTGCTGAATACTGAAAAATAGATATATACATACATATGTACATACTTATGCACCTTAGTACATCATGAGAAACGCTGGGCTGGAAGAAGCACAAGCTGGAATCAAGATTGCTGGAAGAAATATCAATAACCTCAGATATGCAGATGACACCACCCTTATGGCAGAAAGTGAAGAACTAAAGAGCCTCTTGATGAAAGTGAAAGAGGAAAGTGAAACAGTTGGCTTAATGCTCAACATTCAGAAAATGAAGATCATGGCATCTGGTCCCATTACTTCATGGCAAATAGATAGGGAAACAGTGGAAACAGTGTCAGACTTTATTTTGGGGGGCTCCAAAATCACTGCAGATGGTGACTGAAGCCATGAAATTAAAAGACACTCCTTGGAAGGAAAGTTATGACCAATCTAGATAGCATATTCAAAAGCAGAGACATTATTACTTTGCCAACTAAGGTCCATCTAGTCAAGGCTATGGTTTTTCCAGTAATCATGTATGGATGTGAGAGTTGGACTGTGAAGAAAGTTGAGCTCCGCAGAACTGATGCTTTTGAATTGGGGTGTTGGAGAAGACTCTTGAGAGTCCCTTGGACTGCAAGGAGATCCTTCCAGTCCATCCTAAAGGAGATCAGTCCTGGGTGTTCATTGGAGGGACCGATGCTGAAGCTGAAACTCCAATACTCTGGCCACCTCATGCGAAGAGTTAACTCATTGGAAAAGACCCTGATGCTGGGAGGGGTTGGGGGCAGGAGGAGAAGGGGACGACAGAGGATGAGATGGCTGGATGGCATCACCAACTCAATGGACATGAGCTTGGGTAAACTCCGGGAGTTGGTGATGGACAGGGAGGCTGGATGTGCTGTGGTTCATGGCATCTCAAAGAGTCCGACACGACTGAGCAACTGAACTGAACTGATACACCTTAGACCAATGACTTTAATACAAATATCATGATTCACTTTATGGCTTTTAATGTATTAGCTTTCCACCTCTGCTACTCATAGCAAGACTGTCTGTGGTGGGAAAAACATGGATATTCAAGGCATAAGATCCTGGGTATAAAACAGAGCTTCACCACTTATCAGTCAGGTGATCTTTACATCGTTCTTAAATTGTGAATGGTGAGCTTTCTAAACTGAAAAATGACAAAAATTATACCAACCTCATTAGATGGAAATAGGATGAAATCAAGTCTCTGGATTTTGCATTCAGTGATATAAAATGAAATCACTTTCTATAATTCTCTGATCCTAATGACTCTAGACATCTTCTCTGAGAAATTTGCATTTTCAAAAATTTCTTTGGTTCAGATAATACAGAGAATCCCATGTTGTACATATACTTGCCACTGTAATCCACAGCAAACATATTAGCAAATCAAATCTGGGAGAAAATATTTGCAAAACATATACCTGATAAAGAATTTTTATGCAAAATATACAAAGGATGCTTGAATCTCAGCACTAAGAAAACAAACACAATTTTTTAAATATGCTAGATATCTGAAGACACCTCACTGAAGAAAATATACCAGTCACTTGCCCATGGGCACTAAGAAACCACTATACACCTATTAGAATAAGTAATATTCCCATAACTTTCAGTAACAGTTGCTGGCAGAGAAACTGCTGCTGTTTTAATTTGCTCAGCATCATATGTCCTTAATCAAATGCAAATTAAAACAGCAATGAGATAGCATTACACATCTGTTGGAATGCTTGATACTCAAAAAGTTGACAATGCCAATTACTGGCAAGAATGAGGAGCAATAGAAACTTTTGTTCATTGTCAGTGGGAATACAAAATGGTGCAACCTCTTTACAAAATGTTTGGCAGTTTCTTACAGTCTAAACATAGTTTTAACATTAAATCTGCCAATAATTCTGCCAGGTATTTGCTAAAATGATTTGAAATTGTATGTCCACACATAAACCTGCACACAAACTTTATAGAAGCTTTGTTCATAATTGCCAAAAACTGTAAGTGAACAGATTAACAAACTATGGTATAGCCATAAAATGGAATACTATTCAGTAAGAGAAGTGATGAGCTATCAAGCTGCATAAAGACATGAATGAATCATAAATGAATGTTGCTAAGTGAAAGCCAGACTGAAAGGTTGCTAATACAGAAATCCACTTATTTGACTTTCTGGAAAGGCCAAAAGTAACAAGATGGTAAACAGTCACTGGCAGAGGTTGGCAGGTGGGAGCAGGGTTCAGTAGTTGAAGGACTGCTTGAGCTGAATTCCCTACTTTTTCTTTTTTTTTTTTTTTGGACATGCCAATTATGGAATCTTAGTTCCCTAACCAGGGATTTAACAGCAGTGTCACCGCCTTCAGCAGTGACAGGCAGAGTCCTAACCGCTGGACGACCAGGGAATTCCAAATGGTAGTTTGTTAATTGTGAAAAACATACCTAATACAAGATGCTAATAACAGGAAAAATTAGGTATGGTGTGTAATAGAACTCTCAGTACTATATTAGCAACTTGTGAAATGAAACAAGTGAAAGTGTTAGTTGCTCAGTTGTGTCCGACTCTTTACAACCCCATGAACTATAGCCTGAGAGACTCCTCTACCCATGGAATTCTCCAGGCAAGAATACTGGAGTGGGTTGCCATTTCCTTCTCCAAGGGCTCTTCCCCATTCAGGGATCGAACCCATGTCTTTGCTGAGCATCAGAAAGCAACACAACACTGTAAATTCACTATACTTCCATAAAATGTGAGCCATGCTGTGCTTAGTCACCCAGTCATGTCCAACTCCTTGCAACCCCACGGACTGTAGCCCACCAGGTTCCTCTGTCCATGGGGATTCTCAAAGCAAGAATACTGGAGTGGGTTGCCGTGCCCTCCTTCAGGGGATCTTCCCAACCCAGGGATCTAACCCAGGTTTCCCACACTGTGGGTGGATTCTTTACTATCTAAGCCACCAGGGAAGCCCACTTCAATAAAATAAACATTTTTAAGAAATCAACTATACTTTAATAAAAAGTATATTAAGAAAGAGATGAGTAGCCCTTAAGATCAAACTGTTTCTCTTCTGAAATTATCATTTTTATCAGATTTCAATGATACATTCATTTTACTTTGAAATTTTAAACAGTAAGAAAATGAAAAAATGTTGAGGAAAAATGGAATAGATTTTTTAAAAAGATTTTAAAAGCACTGATCTACAACATACACAACACTTCTACTGGATGCTGTAAAAATACAGAATGATGGTTTTGTTCTGAATCTGCTTAGAGTCCAATAGAGATGTAAATAAATAAATGGTTAAAAAAACATAAACTGATAAGTGATCAGTTATTTTACCAATCAAATCCAATTGCTAAAAAAGGAATTATTGCTTAAGCCAATATCTGATACTATCATGGCTGTAAAATCCAGTCTTGACTTGCCAGAATAACATGTATATCACAAATTTAACAAGATGAAAAGGCTTTGCAATCTCTCATAAGAAAAGAGTAATTTTCAAGGTTTAAATTTCACTTTTCTAAAGAGAATACTTATCTCAGCACACACAGAAGCAACAATATTCAGCAAAACCATGTTGTAAAACATTTCATTATAACAGAAATTTAGTTCTACTACTGTTGAAACTATTTCTATGCATTAGACAATACAGAGTACTTGCATTCTATGTTTACATGTTTGAATTCTCACTCCTTTAGCCTTTTGTTCATTAGGCTGCATTCTACCTTTCCATATGCCTTCCAAGAGCCAAGAAATAAAAAGCACAGCACTCACACTTCCTGGCAGCTAAGACTCTGTATATGAAATAACTTCTGCTGGTAAGACATACTCTGAGGAGACTTGGAAGGTAGAAAAGAAGCAGAGGACATGCTCTGTCACTATATCTACCTGGACAAGTGGTTTTGTGGAACCAGAAGGGCAGAAAGGAAGATGTGGTAGCTGAACTTGTCATTCAGAGTCCAGTCATCATTTTCATGGATGTTGAGACAAAACTGGGACATCAGAGTGTCTGTGGACAAAGAAATTTTCTGGTGCTTGGACAGCAGATTTTTTGGTTTGTTTTCAAATTCAATAATTCTAGCTATGAATTGCTTCTCAGCTCTTTCAAGGATTTCCAGTGTTATTCCATAGGTTTCAGTGTGAAATACTCAGAGTGGTTGTAGTTTCTAAATTGAGTATTGATTGTTATAGTATTAGACTTACTTTTTAAAAATATTTTAAGACAATTTGAGTAGCTTATACTTATGATATTAATGTAAAGCATGTGTAATCTTTGTTTCAAACAATATTTAAAGCCAAAGAAACGCAAATTATTAAATCCATATAAATAGACTTTTAGGTTCATAAGACATATTTAAGAGTCTATGAAGCCCCTTTAGTTTAAATTGTAGATCTGTCTTATTTTGTATTTAATTTTTAAAGAAAATTCAATATAATAGATTTAAGATTTTAGTGTGACATAGCTAAAGGTATTCATTTACCAACTATTTCAGTTAGTCAGTTAGTGTTAGTCACTTAGTTGTGTCCAGCTGTTTGCAACCCCATGGGCTATAGTCCACCAGGCTCCTCTGTCCATGGAATTCTCCAGGCAGGAATACTGGAATGGATTGCCATTCCCTTCTCCAGGGGATCTTCTCAACCCAGGGATCAAATCTGTGTCTCTTGCATTGCAGGCAAATTCTTTACCATCTGAGCCACCAGGGAAGCCCAATCAACTAATTAAATTGCATTAAATCTAGGAAATTAAATTTCCCAAATCTGCTAAATCTATAATCTAATTGAATATTAATAGAAAAAAATAGAAAGAGTATTTTAAGCAAAAAAAAATTAAAATAAGATTTTTACATTAAGCTTAGAGAGTTGGTTTTGAAAACTCAATTTATTAAAGTTAGAATTTCCTTATAGTACAGTTGACATACAATATTATATTAATTTCAGGCATACAACATGATGGTTTGACACATATACATTACAAATTGATCATGACTATAAGTCTAGTAGCCATTCAAAGTTATTGAAATATTATTGACTATGTTTCCTATGCTATACATTATATCCCCAAGACTTATTTATTTTATAGCTGGAAGTTTGTACCTCTTAATCCCCTTCACTAGTTTTACCTGAACCCCACTTTTCCTACCCTCTGGTAGGAGGGTTTGTTTTTAACCACAAGTTTGTTTTCTACACACAAATCTAACTTTTAATGTATGTCACTGTAAGTTCCTTTTCCATATATTATAGCTTTCCCCTCCCAATACATGGCACTAAAAACCAAAGTGACAGCCTGAAACTTCAGACTTCTTCTTTTTCTTACTCCAACTATGTAGTTTCCACAGTGCTAATATCTTCACAGTATTTGCCAGCAAATTCCTTGAGCTTTAATAAATTTTGAGATTGTGCCCAAATACATCCTAGTTTTACTATACTATTTTGTTAGACAACTTCATGATACTATGAAATACAGGTAAAAGAGTGAATAAAAAGGAAACTCATGGCAACATTTAATCAGTGATTACAGTTAGCAAACCTATGATAGGAAAGACGGGAAAGACTACAGTAGACATACAGGCTGGGAGCAGGAAGGCATGAACCCAAGAAATCACAAAATGAAGCAGAATAGCAACAGCTAGAGCAGTCAGGAGCTATATTCATCAAGGTGCCTGGCCAATCCTAGCACCAGCCACTGAGAAAACACCAGCCATCCAGGCAATATAGCCTAACTCCTCAGACATCTACAAAATCTGATAGTATGCCAATGCTAAGAAATAAACAACAAGAAGTAAATAAGGGAGTATAAGGCTGGTATTCAATCCCAACCAAATACAAGAGAGAGTGGCAAGAGTGGGAAGAATAAATTGTAAGCTTGCCCCTGTCAGTTGTGCCGGTATAGATCAGAAGATGTGATCAGCCTCGTGGAAGCCATCAGAAGATGGTATTGGCTAAAAGGAAATGAGTTCGAAATCTGGCTCATCATCAGATTTTGAAACCATGAAATGTTTAGAGAAAGGATGGAAAGGAACTTAACATGTATTGAGCACTTGTTAATTTTCAAAATCATACCATGAGGAAGGTTGTGTTTCCATTTAAAACAGATGGGAAATGGCACTGATAATAATTAGACAATCTAGAATTTGAGCCAAGCTTCGAAGGACTTTATTATTATCAAGCCCCAAACATTAATGGTCACACTGACCTTACATGAAACTGCTCTGAAATCCAAGTATGATGGTGTAAATATTCTAAGAGCTGTTAGTAAAATTGTTCCTAATAAAGGATATGCCTTTGTTTAAAAACAGAACTTAAGGAATCATTTAGGAAGAAAGTGAGACCTGAGGTTCAGCTGGAATGAAGCTATAGATGAGGGAGCTGAAGTATGTTTGGGGTCAAGAGTGGTCAAAGAGAAGACAGGGCAATTGGAAAAGTGGAACAGAATGATGGAGGAAGAGAGAAAGTAAAGTCATGTGACAGGCAGATGGTGCCTCATTACTGAAGTAGTGAAGAGACCTAAACCCAGGAATATCTAACTTTGCTTTTGGAATTGCTTGGAATAGTGCCATGTTCCTTCATCTTTCAAACCTTTGCCAAATCCATCTACTCAAATGCCTTTGTGTGAGTGGTTTATTTGGCAAAATTTAAGAAAAAGTATGGAATTTCACATTTAGATCAACATGGTATGAACCAGGGACCACATAACGAAGAGGGAAGAGCAACCTTTAAAAAGAACAAAAGCAGCAACCGGAACTAGAGACCAAAACAAACAAACAAACAAACAAAGACATCTACCCTTGTGGCTCAGCTGGTAAAGAATCTGCCTGCAATGCGAGAGACCTGGGTTTGATCCCTGGGTTGGGAAGATCCCTTGGAGAAGAAAAAGGCTACCCACTCCAGTATTCTGGCCTGGAGAATTCCATGGGCAGTCCATCGGATCACAAAGAGTCAGACCCAACTGAGTGACTTCCACTTCCACCCTCTAGGAAATCACAAAAAATGTTCAGAAAGACATTGTGATCTGCAAGGGTGGAAAGTAGATTTTGAGGATTAGAGAGATGCTGACAACAAAGTAGCCCAAGGGATTTTTGGAGAAATCATTTATAAGCGGACATCCTTGAGGAGGAATTTAAATACCTCCTCAGGATTATTTAAATACCTCCTTAGGATTATTTCTTAGTAGTAAACCTTAACATTACTATTTTTGAATCACAATTCTTTCTCCTCCACCCATCAGTGTCTGTATGTTGGTATCACTCCTAAGCAGGTTTAAGAATTGCCTACAGAATAAGCCAATGAAACATGTTCGTCATGTACTCTATATCTCAAATTAAACAATGGAGTGTTGCTATAGATAGAGATGTTCCTATAGAAATGTATAGTTGAAAATGTGCTTCTTGACAGTAATGAAACTGTCTGCTTTTTATTTAAATGCATTCTGATATGAAAGTAATAAGGCAGTTTTGAAATAATTCTTTTAAACCTTTCATCAGTTCTTTTCCAGCGATGGCACAACCTTGGAGTTATTAAAACTTTAGTTTTACTTGTCAAACCCAGACAGGCATTGTATCCTCTTAAAAGGGAATTGAAGCATTGTGTAAAGACAGCAATGCCATCAGAGTGGTGGTGTTTGAAAGTGAACCTGTCATGAATTCTAAGTGTGGCTCAAATAAAATCATTCTCTGCTTATGTCAAAGCAGGACTCAGATAGCAAGAATACTTAACTGTGTTCAATGGGGCTTAATGTTTTGTCAGTCATTTATCTGCACATTGAAAATATCCTGTCAACCAGAAGTAGACTTCTAGTAAAATGAATTACAAACCTCCAGAGGGAAATTGCCCCCTTCCCTAACCATGAAACATCCACAGAGACCAAAGAGATTTTTTTCCTTTCCCTTTTCAAGTAATGGAAACTGCAGTATTCAGAAATTCTCTTCAGTATGAGTAAATATCTAATGGATTTGTTCTTCCAGGGTTTGTTTTCAAAAGATGTGTTTATAACTGGGTTTAATATTTAATAATTAGAATAAAGAAATGTAGTAAACCACCTATCTAAACCCAACTATCTATTGGGAATGCAAATAGGGAATAGACTCAGGTAACTTGGTGTTTTAGATATTTTTAATGGCCTAAAAAAAATCAACCTGTCATTTCTAGAATTTATAAGAATATTGGTCTTTAAATGAGTTTCAAATAAAGACCAGGTATGTGTGTCTACTGAATACAAAAAAAAAAGTAAAAGAACATCAAGGATAACAGCAAAGAACATGCCACCACAGAATAGAAAATTATGTGAAAAGAGTAAGCGAAAGGTGATGTAGATTTATCCTTTGGTATGCATTTTATTATTTGAGGCACTGTAACTAGAAACGTAAGAGGAAACTAGCTGGAAGGAGGGCTATGTACATAATTGTAAACCTAATCAGAGCATTGAAGGAGCAAAGACGAGTTCAGGAGGTGCTGTGGGTAAAGGAACTGTCATTCTGTGGATCTCATAAAATTGTGTTGGGCATGGTACGTGCTCAATACGTTGACTAAATGAATTCTGAACTTTAGATGAAGATGACCCTGAATATCCTCAGCTGACCCATACATATGGATGACAGAATAGAATAATATGGACTTTGCTCTCAGGCAGACTGGTTAAACTCTAACTTTGCATTTTGGGGGTCGCAAAAAGTCAGACATGATTGAGCAGCTAACACTTTTGCATTTTTAACCATGTGAACTGTGTCTTTCAGCAAGTCATTGACTTAATTAACCTTGGTTTTCCTTAGGTGTAAAAGGAAGATAACAATAGGAGAAACTATAAAGGGCTGCTGAGAGTATTAACTAGGGTAATACATGAAAAACATTTTGCAAAGTGTTTCACAAATAGCAAGCTCTCAAACAATGGTAGCTTAAAATGGACAGATGATGTAAATCGTGTGACCTTAAAAATATTTTATATTGAAGTAATCTTAGACCTACAGAAGACTGTACAAAAATATAGTACACAGATATTTTCATATACTAGTGATCTATAGGCTTTTTCTGTAAAGAGTCATATAGTAATTATTTTAGGCTTTGTGAGTGAGATGGGTCTATCACAATTATTCAACTCTGCCACTGTAGTTAAAGCATCCTTGGACATCCTCACCATTGCTGCTGCTGCTGCTGCTGCTGTTAAGTTGCTTCAGTCATGTCCAACTGTGTGTGACCCCATAGACAGCAGCCCAGGCTCCCCCATCCCTGGGATTCTCCAGGCAAGAACACTAGAGTGGGTTGTCATTGCCTTCTTCAAAGCATGAAAGTGAAAAGTGAAAGTGAAGTCGCTCAGTCGTGTCCTACTCTTAGCGACCCCAAGGACTGCAGCATTCTAGGCACCTCCATCCATGGGATTTTCCAGGCAAGAGTACTGGAGTGGGGTGCCATTGCCTTCTCCGATCCTCACCATTAGGTAAGACAAATGGGTAAAGCTACATTCTAATGAAATCTTACAGAAACTGGCAATAGGCTAGATTTAGCCCATAGTTCTCAGTTAAACTATAGAGTTCATAGTTAAACTATAGAGTTTATTCAGATACCCCGTTTTAGCACCAATGTCCTTTTTCTGTTTCAGGATCCAACCCAGAATATCACATGGTCATTTTTCCTTGGTCTTCTCCAATCTGTGATAGTTCCTTGTAGCTTTATTTTCTTCATGAATTTGCACTTCTGAAGAGTTCTTGCCAGGCATAAGGCAGAATGTCCCTTAATTTTGGTTTTTCTTACATTGTCTAATGATTATACTGAGGCTATGCATTTTTGGAAGAGTACCAAAGAGATGACATTCCCTTTTCATGGCATGGTATTGGGTGTATATGATATCAGCCTAACTTATTGATTATGTTAACTTTGACCAGTGGTTGAGATGTTGTCTGCCTCTTTTCTCCAATGTAAAAATATTGTTTACCCTTCCAAACTCTGTTTGTTACAAACAAATCACTATGTCCGGCCCCCTCAAGAGCAGGGGAAACTAAGCTCCACATTTTGGAGGGAAGAGTATCGCTATAGACTGAATATTTCTGTCCTTCTAAAATTCATGTTAAAACCTAAACCCCAATGTGAGGACATTAGGAGATGGGGCATTTGGGAGGTTATTAGGTCATGAGGGTGGTATCCTCATCATTTGGATTACTGATCTTTTAGAAATCCCAGAGAACTCCCTTCTGCCAAATTAGTAGTAGTAGTTAAGTCGCTAAGTCATGTCCACTTCTTGCCACCCCATGGACTATAGCTTGCCAGGCTCCTTTGTCCATGGGATTCTCCAGGCAAGAATACTGGAGTGGGTTGCCATTTCCCTTCTCTAGGGGATCTTCCCGACCCAGGAATGGAACCCAGGTCTCCTGCATTGCAGGCAGATTCTTTCCAACTGAACTATAAGGACACAGCAAGAAAACAATCCTCTAAGAACCAGGAAGTGGGCTCTCACCAGACATGGGATCTTCAAGGGCCATGTGCCATGGATTCCCAGTGCCCAGGACTGTAAGTTATACTTTTGTTGTTTGTAAGACTCATTTCCTATTTTTATCTTATTGAATTTTACGTTCCTTATAGACTGAAAACAACTATTTTCTTAGATATGTGATACTTAAATATTTTCTCTCCGTCTGTGGCTTGTCTTTTCATTTTCTTAACATTGTCTTTTACAGAATAAGATTTTTAATGTCAGTAAATTGAATACTGACCAATTTTTCTATCATGGATCATGCTTGTGGTATCATACCTAAAACCACATAGTCAAACCCAAGTTGATTCAAATTTGCTCCTCTGTATTATTCTAGAAGTTTTATAACTTTTGATTTTACATTTAGGAGTATGATCTATTTTTAGTTAGTGTTGAATATGGTTTGAGATTGTATTGAGGCTATTTTTTATTTTGTTTTGTTTATGTATATGTTTATATACATGATGGTTCAAATGTTGAAGCGCCATTATTTGAAAAGACTGTTCTTTCTCCATTGATTTGTCTTTGCATCTTTTTCAAAATGAAATGAATATAGCTGTCTATATTTTGTATGGGTTTATTTATGTGCTCTCTATTAAGTTTCACTGATCTACATATCTCCCCTTTCACTATTACGATACAAAATTATCACTGTAGCTTTAGTTTAAGACTTGAAATCAGATAATGAGCCTTCAAAATTTATCTTTCTTTTTCAAAATTAGTTTGACTATCCTCATTCCTTTGCTTTTTTATGAAGTGAAGTTGCTCAGTCGTGTGCGACTCTTGGCGATTCCATGGGCTGTAGCTTACCAGGCTCCTCTATCCATGGAATTTTCAGGCAAGAGTACTGGAGTGGGTTGTCATTTCCTTCTTCAGGGGTTCTTCCTAACCTGGGATTGAACCCGGGTTTCCCACATTTCAGGCAGATACTTTACTCTGAGCCACCAGGGAAGCCCATATAAGTTACAGAATCAGCTTATTGATATCTAAAAGTATTATTTTGCTCAGGCTTTGAAATTGTATTAAATTTATACATATATATATATCATTTGAGGATAATTGACATCTTAACAATATTGATTCTTCTATTCAATACACACTGTATTTCCTCACTTAGATATTTTTTTATTCCTTTTATCAGAGTTTTAAAGATTTTAGTATTCAGAATCTGCACATTTTTGTTTAATTTATACATATTTTGCAGCAGTTGTAAATGTTGTTTTTCAATTTCAAATTCCAGTTGTTCACTGCTGGTATGTAAGAATGACTGACTTGAATTTTGACCATTTAATCTACAAACCTGATAAATTTACTTGTCTACTCTCAGATGTCTTTTGTAGAGTTCATGGGCTTTTTCTAAGCAGAAAATCCTGTTGTCTGCAAATATAGATCATTTTATTTTCACCTATGCAATCAATATGCTTTTTATCTCCTACTCTTGTCTTATTTCACTGGCAATGACTTCCAGTACATTACTAAATAGGATTGGTCAGAGACAACATCCTTGCTTTGTTCACATCTTGAAAGAAAAACATTTAAAATGTCAACACTGAGTGTGATGTTTGTTGTAAGTATTCTGCAGATGCTCTTTATTAAGTAAAGGAAGTTTCCCTTATTCTTAGTTGGCTGAGAGATTTTTTAAACACAAACATAAATTGAATTTTGTTGAATATTTTCTACACCTATTGATATGATCATGTTTCTTCTTATTCAGTCTGTTCATATGGTGAATTACATTTATTTTTCAAATTTTTGAAGCAGTCTTTCATCCTCTGAATAAATCCCACTAGATTTCTATATACTGTTCTTCTTTAATATAATAGATATTGCAAATTTGATGTACATATACTTGTTGAGAATATTTATGTCTAGGTTCATAAGGGACATTGGTCTGCAGTTTTATTTTTGTATGTCTTTCTCGAGTTTTGGTATTATGTAGATCTGGCTTCATAAAATGAATATGGAACTATTACTTCTATATTCTGGAAGAGATCTGGCTTCATAAAATGAGTATGGAACTATTACTTCTATATATGTATGGAATTGGTATTATTTCTTTATTTATATTGATAGAAATTGCCAATGGAAAAAATCTAGGCCTATAATTTTATTATTTGGAAAGCTTTAACTATGGTTTAATTCTTTTGTAGATTTAGAACTATTTAGGTTTTCAAATTTTTCTTTTTAAAAAATTTTTATTGAGGTATAGTTGATTTACAATGCTGTGCTAGTTTTAATTGTATAGCAAAGTGAACCTGTTTTACATATACATATATCCATTTTTTTTAAGGTTCTTTTCCCATATAGGCCACTATAAAGTATTGAGTAGAGTTCCCTGTGCTATACAGTAGGTCCTTATTAGTTATCTATTTTACATATAGTAGTGTATATATGTCAGTCCCAATCTTCCAATTTATTCCCTCCTTACTCCCTGGTAACCATAAATTTGTTTTCTAGATCTGTAACTTTCTTTCTGTTTTACAGACAAGTTCACTTGTACCCTTTTATAGATTCCACATATAAGCGATATCATATGATATTTGTCTTTGCCTGTCTTACTTCACTTAATCTGATAGTCTCTAGGTTCCATCCCTGTTTCTGCAAATGGCTTTATGTCTTTCTTTTTTATGGCTGAGTAATACCCCATTGTATATATACATACCACATCTTCTTTATCCATTTCTCTGGTGGTGGGCATTTAAGTTACTTTCCTGTCCTGGTTATTGTAAATACTGCTGCAATTAACATCAGAGTGCATGTATCTTTTTGAATTATGGCTTTCTTCAGATACATGTCTATACAAAAATAAAATCAATATGGATTAAAGACCTAAATGTAAGGCCAAATACTACAAAACTCTTAAAGAATAACATAGGGAGAACACTCTGATAAATTGCAGTAAGATCTTTTATGATCTACCTCATACAGTACTGAAAGAAAAAAAACAATGTAGCCTAATTACACAGCAATTACAAAGCCTTTATACAGCAAAGGAAACCATAAACAAAATGAAAAGACAACCCTTGTAATGGAAGAAAATATTTGCAAAAGAAGCAACCAATGAGGGATTAATCTCCAAAATATGCAAACAGATCAAGCAGCTCAAATTAAGCAAACAACCCAATCAAAAAATAGGCTGAACATCTAAATAGATGTTTCTCCAAAGAAGATATACAGATGATTAAAAAGTGCATGAGAAGATGCTCAAAATAACTAATAATTAGAGAAATGAAAATCAAAACTATAATGATGTATCACCTCACACTGCCAGAATGGCCACCTGGCAGTCTACAAACAATAAATGCTGGAAAGGATATGGAGAAAAAGGAATGCTCCTACACTGTTGGTGGGAATATAAACTGGTATAGTTGCTATGAAGAACAGTATGGAGCTTCCCTAAAAAGCTAAAAATAGGGCTACCATATGATCTATTTCTTCCAGAGTGAATTTTAGTAGTTTGTGACTTTCAAAGACTTAGTCTGTTAGCCTTAGTTGTTGATTATATAGGCACAAGGATAATTTTAATAATCCCTTACTATTCATTTAGTAACTGTAGGTTTATAGTAATGCCTTATTTTTATTTCTGATATTATTATATGTCTTCTCTTTATGTTTCTTGGTCAGTCTTGAAAGAAGCTGATCAACATTATAAATGTAAGAATATAAATAATTAGTATTCCCCTCTGGTAGTTGCAACATGTGTATCATCTGGATTTTTTCCTAAAGATTGTTTTTTCACTTCAGACTTTTTTTTTCTTGCCATGTCATGTACTGCATAATTTTTGTTGAAGCTATACATATGTATAGATCTCTTGATACTGGGATAATATATTTTATTCTTGGAGGTGAATAAATTTTCTCCTTTGCTAGGCCTTCAGGGAAGGGTTTTGTTAATCTGGTTAGGAAGGGACTGTGTTTGAAGTTTGTTGTTGCTACAGTTACCCACAAAGCACCAGAAACTTCAAATTCCTCTGCTGATATTTTGTGTTTAGCCTGTGCTCTAGTGGTTAGTGAGTTTTCCTTAATGTTTGCTCCGCACTTGGCTTTGAGTCCCCCTCTTGCCATCTTCTCAAGAGAGAATCTGACTCAGATGTATTTCGCTTTTTTTGGTTTTTAACTGAGGTTTGTTAGCCGGGAAGGTAGTGGTCTGGGAAAGGAGGCCTTCTCTGATGTTCTGTGTAATCTCATTCTTGGCAGCACTATCAAGTTGCGTCCGCATGTTGCGCTTTCACCAATATTCCTGCTGCCCCTCTAGCTATAATTCTGGGTCTGGCATGTACTCCTGCCCCTTTTCCAGAGGTGGAGCTTTTTTTATTCCCTTCTCATTTTCTTCCCACTTTTGCAAAAACCCAGTGCTCTCATGCACCACTTTTGGGGGGTTTTGTTGTTGTTGCTGCTGCTTTGGCAGTTTTTCCATGTGCAAAAGTCCATCAAGACTTTTGCTCTGTAAGTGAAATAGAGAACATGGATCTGGGTGACCTTTGTCAGGGACTGTTGTTCCCCTTGTCCAGTCAGAACTGTAGGAATCCACTCTCAGAATTTTTCATGCTCTTCTATGTGAGCATTTGATGGCTGTCACAGAGGAAAACCTGCAAAACAATACAAACTACTTATGCCGTGACCCCAAAGTTTTCAAAGTAGCTCATAGGAAGCATTTATCAGTGCTTTCAAAGGAATTTTAGCTACATTTTCATATTGGTCAACATGGCTTTTTGGCAGCATCTGTCCAAGTAATCAAATTTCAGAGTACTGTTTTTCCCTGTGTCTCATCATTTTTTTGGAAGTAGTTATTTGCTATGAAAATTCTTTAATTTGCTGTTAGTCCACCTTTTTTTCATGTTACAAGGGTGGGAGTGATGTCATTTCCAGCTCTCTACATCTTTGTGCTCTCAGCTGACATTTTAAAAGTTCCTTTAAATACGCTTGAGGATATTGCTAGGATTAGACTATCTTTACTCAGCTCAAAGAGCATCATGATTTGCTGTGATGCCACCAATATGGAAACAAGTGAGTCCTTATGTACCAATATATAGGTTGGCAACAACTATGACATCAGTGTATAAGGATGATTTTAAAAACTCAAAATTTAATTTAATCAAATGCTACAACAGATGTTTTGCAAATGTTTATGGCTTAGCTGTTCTAATGCTAAAATATACTTTTATAAAATAAAAATCAACAACACAAGGAATGAATTTCATTAGACTTATATCAACAGTTCTATAAGAAAAAAATATATAGCATGGTATTTACAAGTAGTGTTAATATACAAGTTGACAAGAGAAAATATCCAGAGTGTGGACTTGGCACTTAGGAAAAAAATGGCAAAGAAATTCCAGAAGAATGTGAAGCATTCAAGAGATGACCTTCAAACACCCTTTAAGGCAAAGCCAGGGAAGAATCTCACTTTAATTGCCATTTTCACAGAAAGTCTGGATGCACTTATGTTTACAAGGTGATTCCAATAGTCATTTACATCTCAGCTTTGTATAAGCCAGTGCACAATATTATGCAAATATTTACAGATAGAAAATGCTACCTTGGCCTCAGAGAAAAGTAATAATTTTATATATAATTCCAAGTGCCTTAGAAGGAGCAGGGATGTTGTTATTTGTACTCTGTGCATTTTTATAGATGTAGAACAGCAAGTTTGGGCCAGGAACTAGAGATCAATATTGCTCTATGTAATAGTGATAGGGCAGTGAGGAGAAGGGATGGGAAGGTCAGGAGAAGAGCAAGGAAGTTGGCAGTCAGCCAGGGTGCTACCTGGTTAGGAACAGCTACAGGGTCTCTAAGTGGGAAATAAACTGTGTGGTTTTAAATTATTGTGAGGTGAGTAAGTTGACCCTTTAGTAAAGCTTTAGTTTAAAAAGCTGCTTCATGTAATTTCCTTTGATCTGTGGTGCTTTGGAATGTTCTGATCCCAATGTAGAAGATGTTTCCGCGTTTGGATCAACCCCAGGGCAAAGATAAAAGACTGTCCAGAAGCAGGAGTCAGTCAAAAGGGACTTAACAAAGATTTGAAGTAAATACATGTATATGTATAACCGAATCACTTTGCTCTATACCTGAAACTAACACAACATTGTTAATCAACTATACTCCAATATAAAACAAAAAAAAAAAAGTTTTTTTTAAAGAATGAAAGTCCCTTTACCTTTTTCCATCCTACTCTATGACACAGAACTCAGCAAAGACTTGAAAGGCACTTTGGATTTTCACAGTTCCTGAAATGAGACACTCCCCACACCCCCTGTGTTTGCCAGCAGCCATCGATCTCCCTAAGTGTCTCATTCTTTGTAACACTGGATTTACATCACCCTCCATGTTCCTAGAGTATATCACTCATCTGGGAAATCAGAAGAATGTACTTAATGCTGTGTTTACAATAATTCCAATGGAAAAATAAAAAGAATCTGCTTGCTCCTCCATCCTTGCAGCTTCAAACATATGAACCACAGAACCCCCAAAGAAAACATGATAACCCAAGACCTATGGAACAAAATGTTTCATGAAAAATCACAGCAAGCCACTGGTACTGGTTCCTGACATTATTTATAACACTTTGTTTTTTTCGTGAGGATCTCATTTTTCTCAAAAACTAACCCAGTGAAATGTATACTACTATCCTCGGGAAACTCAGGTTTCTGACTCCAAACTTAAAATGCTACCACCAACCACAGCTTTCTCCTCCTCACCTTATTACCTCAGCTGAAACTACCCATCCACAAACACACAGGATTATGAGACTTGAGCAGTGGTGTATTTTCAACATTCTTGTTAGTTGTATATAAGAAAAGACTGAAAAGGTTCTTTGGTAAAGAAAGAACACTTTTTTGTGAACATGAAGTACTTAACAAGTTGCTTAAAAAAACCTGGAAACAAGGACTTTGAGCCATGCTATTTAACACTGAAAATACTAATGAAGACTGTTTGTTGTTCAGTTGCTAAGTCGTATATCACTTGTTGCCACCCCATGGACTGCAGCACACCAGGCTTTCCTTTCCTTCACTGTCTCCCAGAGTTTGCCCAGATTCATGTCCATTGAGTCAGTGATGCTATCTAACAATTTCTTCCTCTGCCACCCTTTGTCCTGTTTCCTTCAGTCTTTTCCAGCATCAGCGTCTTTTCCAATGGGTCACGCCTTCGCATCAAGTGGCCAAAGTACTGGAGCTTCAGCCTCAGTCCTTCCAATGAACATTCAGAGTTGATTTCCTCTAGGAATGACTAGTTTGATCTCCTTGCTGTCCAAGGAACTCTCAAGAGTCTTTTCCAGCACCACAATTCAAAAGCATCAATGCTTTGGCATTCAGCCTTCTTCATGGTCTAACACTCACATATGTATATGACTACTGGAAAAACCATAGCTTTGACTAGATGGACCTTTGTCAGCAAAGTGTTGTCTCTGCTTTTTAATATGCTATCTAGGCTTGCCATAGCTTCTTTCCAAGGAGCAAGCATCTTTAAATTTCATGGCTGCAGTCACTGTCCACAGGGATTCTGGAGCCCAAGAAAATAAAGTCTGTCACTGCTTCTACTTTGTTGCTGGTGTTCAGTTGCCCAGTTGTGTCAGACTCTTTGCAACCCCACAAACAGCAGCAGGCCAGGCCTCCCTGTCCCTCACCATCTCCTGGAGTTTGGTCAAGCTCATGTTCATTGAATCAGTGATGCTGTCCAGCCATCTCATCCTCTGATGCCCTCTTCTCCTTCTGCCCTCAATCTTTTCCAGCATCAGGGACTTTTCCAATGAGTTGGCTATTCACATCAGATGACCAAAATACTGGAGCTTCAGCTTCAGCATCAGTCCTTCCAGTGCCTATTCAGGGTTGATCTTCATTAAGACTGACTGGCTTGATCTCCTTGCTGTCCAAGGGACTTTCAGGAGTCTTCTCCAGCACCACAGTTCAAAGGAATGAATTCTTTAGCATTCTGCCTTCTTCATGGTATAGCTCTCACAACTGTACATGACCACTGGGAACACCATAGCCTCGTCTATACGGACCTTTGTTGGCAGAGTAATGTCTCTGCTTTTCAATACACTGTCTATGTTTGTCATAGCTTTCCTGCCAAGAAGCAATCATCTTCTGATTTCATGGCTATAGTCACCATCTGCAGTGATTTTGGAGGCCAAGAAGAGGAAATCTGTCACTACTTCCATCTTGTCCCCTTCTGTCTGCCATGAAGTAATGGGGCCGGATGCCATGATTTTAATTTTTTAAATATTTAGTCTTAAGCCAGGTCTTTTACTCTCGTCCTTCACTTTCATCAAGAGGCTTTTTAGTTCCGCTTCAATTTCTGCCATTAGAGTGGTATCATCCGCATAGCTGAGGTTGTTGATGTTTCCCCCACTTGTCTTGATTCCAGCTTGTAACTCATCCTGCCCAGCATTCCTCATGATGTGCTTAGCATATAGGTTAAACAAACAGTGTGACAGCAGATAGCCCTGTCGTACTCCTTTCTCGATCTTGCATCAGTCAGTGGTTCCATACAAGGTTCTAACTGTTGCTTCTTGATCCGCATACAGGTTTCTCAGGAGACAGGTAAGCTGGTC
Organism: Oryx dammah; assembly: GCF_014754425.2. Taxonomy (NCBI): domain Eukaryota; kingdom Metazoa; phylum Chordata; class Mammalia; order Artiodactyla; family Bovidae; genus Oryx; species Oryx dammah. The sequence goes on along the minus strand of NW_024070188.1, from coordinate 40,892,921 downwards.
TGGTATTCCCATGTCTCTAAGAGCTTTCCACAGATTGTCATGATCCACACAGTCAAAGGCTTTAGTGTAGTCGATGAAACAGAGATGTTTTTCTGAAATTCCCTTGCTTTCTCTATATTCCAGCAAATGTTGGCAATTTGATCTCTAGTTTCTCTTCCTTTTCTAAACCTAGCTTGGACATCTGGAAGTTCTTGGTTCGCATAATGCTGAGGCCAAGCATACAAGAGTTTAAGCATGACCTTACTAGCATGGGAGATGAGCACAATTGTTTGATGGTTATCACATTCTTAGGTGCTATCCTTCTTGGGGACTGGGCTGAGGACTGACCTTTTCCAGTCCTGTGGCCTCTGCTGGGTCTTCTGGATTTGCCGACATAATGAATGCAAAACATCATTGGCATCATCCCTTAGGGATCTGAATAGTTCTGCTAGAATTTCATCACATCCACTAGCTTTATTAACAGCAGTGTTTCCTAAGGCCCACTTGACTTCACCCTCTAGAATGTCTGGCTTTGGGAAATTGACCACACCATCACTGTAATCCGGTTCATTGAGATCTTTTCAATACAGTTCTTCCATGTAATCTTTCCATCTCTTCTTGATCTCTTCAGCATCTACTAGGTTTCTACCAGTTTTATCCTTTATTGTGCCCATCTTTGGGCTGAATGCTCCTTTGATGTTTCCAATTTTCCTGAAGAGATCTCTAGTCTTTCCCCTTTTGTCATTTTCTTCTATTATTAAGCATTGTTCATTGAAAAAGACCTTCTTGTCTCTTCTAGATACTTCTAGCTATTTTTTGGAATTCTGTTTATTTGGATGTACCTTTCCCTCTCTCCCTTGCTTTTCACTTCTCTTCGTTCTTCTGCTGTCTGTAAAGCCTCCTCAGATAACCACTTTGCCTTCTTGCTTTCCTTTTTCTTTGATGTGGTTTTGTTTGACACTTCACTACCTCTATTGCAAATTCATATGGGATTTGATTTAAGTCATACCTTGCTGGCCTATTGTTATTCCTGTTTGTTTGTTTGTTTGTTTGTTTTAGTTTAAGCCTAAATTTTGCTATGAGAACCTGATGATCTGAGCCACAGTCAACTCCAGGTCTTATTTTTGCTGACTGTTAACAGCTTCTCCATCTTTGGCTACAAAGAATGTAATCAATTTGATTTCAGTATTGACTGAAATTGGTGATGTCTGTGTGTAAAGTCAACTCCTATGTTGTTGAAAAGGGTATTTGCTATGACTAGTGCATTCTCTTGGCAGAATTCAGTTAACCTGCCCTGCTTCATTATGTTCTCCAAGGCCAAACTTGCCTGTTACTCCAGGTATATCTTGACTTCCTACTTTTGCATTTCAATCCCTGATGATGAATAGAACATCCTTTTTAGGTGTTAATTGTAGGAGATCTTCTAGGTTTTCATAGAACTGATCAGCTTCTGCTTCTTTGACATTGGTGGTAGGGGCATAATAGATTTGGATTACTGTGATGTTCACTGGCTTCTACTTTATCCCCTTCTATTTGGCATGAAGTGATGTGACCAGATGCCATGATCTTAGTTTTTTTAATGATAAGCCATTAAATTTCTTTAAATATTAAACTTCACATTTTCCCTAATTGTAAACAAATAAAAGACTATGTTAACAATGCCCCACAAAAATTTCAGAACAGAAAAAAACAATATTTCATTGTTATCTCTCTGTTGTGAGTTACCTATAATTTTTACTCCACAATTTTTTTTTTGTTTGGTATTTTTCCAGTTCTTTCCAAGTTGTGTGAAATGAATAAACTAAGAAAAGTTTGTTTTTTCCACAATTAGGTTCTATGTGACAGATATTTATTTTCTATAGTTAGAAGGATTTTCCTCCCACATAGCCTAGCTGTTCTATAATTTGAAAAATGAAATGTTATTTTAAAAATAGCCAAGAAGCTATTGAATATGTAGAGAGGTATACTATCTTAGGTAAACCAGAAAGGTCAGATGCTTGGAAGCAAAAATCAATGTATTTTAAAGTAGGATCTTTTAAATAGGCCAAATTATCACTTTAGAAAGAAATAGCTAGTCAAATTTCTTCATTTTACAAAAAACATTGGGAAGGCAAAATGACTTTCCCCAAATCACAAATAGAGTGGAATGCCCAGAAACAGAACATAGGTCTTCTGACCCTCAATACTGTCCATGATTTTTATTTTACTGCAGGAATTTAAATTCTTTAGTACAAAATGACTTGTGGTCTTTCCTAAAGATACCTAATGTCATCATCTTTTCCATTTATTCATATTAACAAGTGTCAAATCTAGAGAAAAAAAATAAGCTCATAAAGTTGAAATCCTGGCCCATCCCACACAGTTAAATTCCCTCACTGTACATAAGCAAGTGGGAGAAGGAGGGAAGTATCATTTTATTTTGGCCAAACAAGGAGGTATTTGTTGTGCATTGAAAAATAAAGGTATATTTTAACAGCTGGCTCCAGATTCCCAGAGAGAAGTGCCTTTGCATAGGAAATACCTTAATAGCATTCTCCTTAATAGGAGGGAAACAGCAAAGCCTGAGTGTGTTCTTCAGAGACATAGCAGAGTGAAAAATAAATAAATAAAACAAACACAACACCTAGCCATTTAACAGGAATCTGAAATTGGGGGAAAGCTCATGGATAAGAAACAAATTAGTCTAAACTGCATAGCAGCATATTGGACAGAGTGGATATAAATGAGAATGTTGATAGTAGAGTCTCTAAAATCTTTTGGGAAAATTAGTGCTTTTAAAATCCTAAAACATGATGCTGTTAAAATGCTGCACTTACTCTGTTAGCAAATTTGGAAAACTCAACAGTGGCCACAGGACTGGAAAATGTCAGTTTTCATTCCAGTCCCAAAGAAAGGCAATGCCAAAGTATCTTCAAACTACCACACAAGTGTGCTCATTTCACATGCTAGCAAGCTAATCCTCAAAATCCATCAAGCTAGGCTTCAGCAGTATGTGAACCAAGAACTTCCAGATGTACAAGCTGGATTTAGACAAGGCAGAGGAACCAGAGATTAAATTGCCAACATTCATTGGATCATAGAAAAAGTAAGGGAATTTCAGAAAAAAACAAATACTTCTGCTTCATTGACTATTAGTTCAGTTGCTCAGTCATGTCTGACTATTTGCAACCCCATAGACTGCAGCACACCAGGTTTCCCTGGCCATCACCAACTCCTGGAGCCTACTCAAACTCATGTCCATCTCATCGATGATGCCATCCAACCATCTCACCCTCTGTCATCCCGTTCTCCTCCTGCCTTCAATCCTTCTCAGCATCAGGGTCTTTTCTAATGAGTCAGTTCTTCGCATGAGGTGGCCAAAGTACTGGAGTTTCAGTTTTAGCATCAATCCTTCCAATGAATATTCAGGACTGATTTCCTTTAGGATGGACTGGTTGGATCTCCTTGCAGTCCAAGGGACTCTCAAGAGTCTTTTTCAACACCACTAAAGCCTTTGATTGTGTGGATCGCAACAAACTGTGGAAAATTCTTAAAGAGATGGGAATATCAGACCACCTTACCTGTCTCCTGAGAAACTTGTATGCAGGTCAAGAAGCAACAGTTAGAACTGGACATGGAACAACAGACTGGTTCCAGATATGGAAAGAAGTACATCAAGGCTGTATGTTGTCACCTGCTTATATAACTTATATGCAGAGTACATCACGTGAACTATCAGGCTAGATGAATCACAAGCTAGAATAAAGATTGCTAGGAGAAATATCAACAGGCTCAGATATGCAGATGATACTACCCTTATGGCAGAAAGTGAAGAGGAACTAAAGACTCTCTTGATGATGGTAAAAGAGGAGAGTGAAAAAGCTGGCTTAAAACTCAACATTTGAAAAACTAAGATCATGAAAAACTAAGACCTGTCCCATCACTTCATGGCAAATAAATGGGGGAAAAGTGGAAACAGTCACAGATTTTATTTTCTTGGCCTCAAAAAATCACTGTAGACAGTGAATGCAGCCATGAAATTAAAAGAGGCTAGTTCTTTGGAAGGAAAGCTATGACAAACCAAGACAGCATATTAAAAAGCAGAGACATCACTCTGACAACAATGGTACATCTGATCAAAGCTATGGTTTTTCCAATATTCATGTATAGATGTGAGAATTGGATCATAAAACCTGAGTGATGAAGGACTGATGCTTTTGAACTGTGGTGCTGGAGAAAACTCTTAAGAGTCCCTTGGACAGCAAGGAGATCAAATCCATCAATCCTAAAGGAAATCAACCCTGAATATTCATTGAAAGGACTGATGCTGAAGCTGAAGCTCTAATACTTTAATCCCTTAATGTGAAGAGCTGATTCATTGGAAAAGACTCTGATGCTGGGAAAGATTAAAGGCAGGAGAAGTGGGCAACAGAGGATGAGATGGTTGAATGGCATCACTGACTCAATTGCCATGAGTTAGAGATAGTGAAGGACAGGGAAGCCTGGAGAGATGTAGTCCATGGGGTTGCAAAGAGTCGGACAGGACTTAGAGACTGAACAATAATAAGAACAATGTTTAATTTAGTTTATGTACTAACAAGATAAATCATTATTGAGTAAATATATATATATATATACTACAATTGAGAGGGAAAATACCAAAGCATGTTGAACAAATAAAATTTCTGGGTAAATGGTATCATGAAAAAGAAGAGTTATGTGGCTTATATAATTTATGCCTGAGGCAAAAAAGAATAGCAGCTCTAGGAGAAAAAAAAATAGGTTAAGACTAAATTCAATGGGAACAAAAGCTTGCTAGGAAAAAATGACAAGTTACAGAACTCCAACATAAAAGTCCATCTCCTCCAGGCGGTCTTGACACATTAAGAGAAACATTGACCTCATCATTTTTTGTGGTAGAAGTTTAACTCAATTTGCATTTAATTCTCAAGAAATGTCATGGCCCCAGTTGACATCTGGGTTATACTGGTATAAATCATAAGTGTAAAAATAAAAATGCAAGCCTAACACTAGAGAATTCTTGCCTCTCACTTTTATTGTCACATTGTGTTAGGCACTTATCAAAATCAGGGATGACCCCTATCTTTGCTGCTGCTGCTAAGTCACTCCAGTCGTGTCCAGCTCTGTGCGACCCCATAGACGCCAGCCCACCAGGCTCCACCATCCCTGGGGTTCTCCAGACAAGAACACTGGAGTGGGTTGCCATTTCCTTCTCCAATGCATGAAAGTGAAAAGTGAAAGTGAAATCGCTCAGTCCTGTCGGAATCTTCACGATCCCATGGACTGCAACCTTCCAGGCTCCTCCATCCATGGGATTTTCCAGTCAAGAGTACTGGGGTGGGGTGCCATTGCCTTCTCCGACTCCAATCTCTAGGCAAGGCTTAATTCAGTTTAGATAAGTTTAGTTTGCTCGTTTCTTTTGGTGATATGCAATGAAGCTAAAATGTCTAGGAAAATTATTTAGATCACACCTAATGACATTTATAAAAAAAAACTTGATGGAAATTAAAGAGATATATTTAATTTTAGGGTAGTTAAAGAATTAAATGTAAAAGATAAAATTAACCTAAAAAGAATGGCATTAATGAACAGAAGAATTAGAAAAAGTTACATCATTGGTTAAAAAATATATTGACCAAAGGAATAAAACATATATAACTTTGACTATTATGAAATAAATTAAATAAAATGGAATCTAACAGATGGTAAATAAGGACTAATACCAACATTATACAGATTATTATATCAATCATACAACAAAAAATATTCAAATAGTTAAAAGGACAAAGAACATTAAAGTTTATTCACAAGAAGGGGAAATCCAATTTTAAGAAAATATTTAAGGAAATGTATAACCACATGTTGACCAAAATAATTAAAGTTTATTTATTATCTGATAAGTTCCTAAAAGTTAGTGATACTATGTCGTACTAACCAGGATGTCACCTCATCACCAAGATGTGACTGAACTTGGTTATATTTGCAATGTACAGTGTGAAAAAAACTTTACATAGGTACTTTTTTGAAAACAAAATGACAGTATTTACCCACCATCACAACCAAGTGTTTACTCTTTGACCTAATAATCCTAAGGAAATTATAGTTTTTCAAAAAATTTATTATATACATTCATTTAAAAAATTTTTAGATTTCATATATAAGTGATAATATAGAATTGTCTTTCTCTGACCTATTTCACTAAGCATAAAGTCTCTAGATCCTAAGAGATATAAACTACTATGTATAAAATAGATGAGAACAAGGATCTGTATTGTATACCACAGGGAAATACAGCCAGTATTTTGTATTATATTTAGGTTAGATGTCACTTTAAAAGAAAAAAAAAAAACCTACCCTAAATTTTTTTTAAATATAGACAGGTAAATTATGAAATAGACCAATGAACAGCCATGCAACAATTTTAAATACTGAAAACACAGAAAATAAAATATAAGGTCAGCATATACATATGTATGCATATATGCAACAGAGGGAAACATAAGATTAAAAGCAGTTTTTTAATTAGGTGAAATGTAGAGAGAAAATTTTTCTAGTCTCTTTATTTTTATAATAGTCATATGAGAAATAGAGTATTTTTAGGGCAGAAGAGGACATACTGAATAAGGCTCATGTATATCTCCTGCTTTCCTGAGTTATGTCATTTCACTGTTGACAGATCCCATTATCTTAATCAATTAAAAGAAAAAGAAAGCTATAATATTTGCTCCAAAATTTTATTTTCTTTCTTACATTCTAAACAATAACAGTTTCTTGGAAGTAAGGTTTGTCTCAGCAATAGAGAGAGATGCAGCCCTGGTTAGGCATCAACAGCAACACTGAAAATGAAAATAATTTATTCTAAGGTGAATTTAGACAGCCTTGGTGTTACCAACTCACCTTTTTGAGTTACGAATGTTAACAGATTTTCTAATGTTTCACTTATTTATATATTGAAGCTATATTATTTGCACCCAGCAAACTGAGTTACAGGTGTTTCACATTTTTTTCCCATACAACATTATTTGAATTTTTCATTTTGGTCATTCTGATAGGTTTCTAGTGGTATAACATTGTGGCGCCAGGTGTTATTTTAGGTGCTTTACTGGTAATACCTACTGAATCTCTAATAAACCCATATGAAAACTGAGGCAGTAAGAAATGTCCAACTAGCATTAGAATGTGAGGTGTCAGACTGCAGAGCCTAGGCTCCTGGCCTTTGTGACCGAACTGCCTCTACAAGCACCACATCAATTCTCTACTTGATAATTTTGCAGGTTGTCACACCAGCATGGTTATTTTAGTGAAGGAGATTAAAATCAATCATTCTTTTCCCATTAGCTCCAAATATTAATCAAACTGATGTTGCATTTTCCACCTTTAACCTATGACATTCATACATCTGTCTTTTGAGCATTAAGAAATCAGCATCCAAGCTGAAATATCAGTTAACATGACTGATAAAGCAAACAAGGAGAAACTCTAGAGCTGTCACCCAACTATAATTATATACAATTTAAAGTTTTAAATCATAACTGTGTGATGAATGCCCTCCTTAACACACCTAAAAATATGATTGTGGTAAAGCTGAGAAATTAACCAGTCCTTTTTACCTATTAATTTACTCTTTCAGGTGTTCTCTATAGAATCAGTCTTAAAGTTGCAGTTTTATTAGTGGCCGTGTACATAAATGCAGTCAATTAACTCCTTCCCCTGACTTCTTACTGATTTCTCTTTTTTCCATTAAATGAAACCCAAAAGGTTAAAAATTCCAAACTTATCTTTGACAAAGGAGGCAAGAATATACAATGGAGTAAAGACAATCTCTTTAACAAGTGGTGCTGGGAAAACTGGTCAACCACTTGAAAAAGAATGAAACTAGATCACTTTCTAACACCGCACACAAAGATAAACTCAAAATGGATTAAAGATCTAAATGTAAGACCAGAAACTATAAAACTCCTAGAGGAGAACATAGGCAAAACACTCTCCGACATAAACCACAGCAGGATCCTCTATGATCCACCTCCCAGAATCCTGGAAATAAAAGCAAAAATAAACAAATGGGACCTAATTAAAATTAAAAACTTCTGCACAACAAAGGAAAATATAAGCAAAGTGAAAAGACAGCCTTCCAAATGGGAGAAAATAATAGCAAATGAAGCAACTGACAAACAACTAATCTCAAAAATATACAAGCAACTCCTGCAGCTCAATTCCAGAAAAATAAACGACCCAATCAAAAAATGGGCCAAAGAACTAAATAGACATTTCTCCAAAGAAGACATACGGATGGCCAACAAACACATGAAAAGATGCTCAACATCACTCATTATTAGAGAAATGCAAATCAAAACCACAGTGAGGTACCACTTCACACCAGTCAGAATGTCTGCGATCCAAAAATCTGCAAGCAATAAATGCTGGAGAGGGTGTGGAGAGAAGGGAACCCTCCTACACTGTTGGTGGGAATGCAAACTAGTACAGCCACTATGGAGAACAGTGTGGAGATTCCTTTAAAAATTGCAAATAGAACTGCCTTATGACCCAGCAATCCCACTGCTGGGCATACACACTGAGGAAACCAGAATTGAAAGAGACACATGTACCTCAATGTTCATCGCAGCACTGTTTATAATAGCCAGGACATGGAAACAACCTAGCTGTCCATCAGCAGATGAATGGATAAGAAAGCAGTGGTACATATACACAATGGAGTATTACTCAGCAGTTAAAAAGAATACATTTGAATCAGTTCTGATGAGATGGATGAAACTGGAGCCGATTATACAGAGTGAAGTAAGCCAGAAAGAAAAACACCAATACAGTATACTAATACATATATATGGAATTTAGAAAGATGGCAATGATGACCCTGTATGTGAGACAGCAAAAAAGACACAGATGTGTATAGCGGACTTTTGGACTCAGAGGGAGAGGGAGAGAGTGAGATAATTTGGGAGAATGGCATTGAAACATGTATAATATCATGTACGAATCGAATCGCCAGTCTATGTCCAATGCAGGATACGGCATGCACACGGGGATGACCCAGAGAGATGTTGTGGGGAGGGGGGTGGGAGGGGGGTTCAGGATGGGGAACACATGTACACCCGTGGTGGATTCATGTCAATGTATGGCAAAACCAATACAGAATTGTAAAGTAAAATAAAATAAAATAAAATAAATCCAAACTTTATAATGATTAAACATGGTTTCTTTTAACCTTTAGTTATCTTCTCCTAACTACTCATGACTTTCTTTTTTCTGCCATTTAAGTAATAATTCTACCACACCAGATAGTAGTTGGAGTCGAAGGAACATGTTTCAATTTATACTCTAGAGGCTAAAAATTAATTTCATATCTAATTTATAATCTAGAGACAAAGCAAAATGGAATAATTTATTTTGAAATTTCTATTTTGAATTTTGGTTGGCAGGGTCAAGGTTGGGAGGATCTGGCATTCAAGAATGCAGAGTTCTACAAATAGGTTTAAGCAAAAGTTAAGGGGAAGAGAGGTATGGAAGCAAGCAATTCAAGGAAAATAATTAATTTAATTTGGGAAAGGAAAACATTTTTATTAAGTCTTAAAACTCATGTATCAAAAGCACTGCAGTATTTTTACTGTACATTATCCCAATTACACATATATTAATAGAATTTTCCTTTGTAAACAATAAACATTTGTGAAAAGTTTATCTTTATTGCACAGCACTGTGACTCTTTTCATGACTTAGTCCAAAAACTGACCTTGTGCATTAGCTTGAATAGACATCTTCATGAGCTGCTTGAGGTGATGAATAATAATATTCATGTAGCTCATTTCCTCCATACTAGTTTTCACAAAGCTCTAAGTGTTACTAACAGTAGTACCTCAGACAAAGAAATCACAAGCTAAAATTAAAATGATTTTAATGAAGAATAGTGTATCTGTTCTCTAAGTACAATGGAAAATATTGGTATTTTGCAGTGTTGAAAATCTAGAGAAAGACAAGGAAAGCTAAGTTTCATTATAGAAACATTAGTCTAAAATGGTCTGATATGATGCTGAGATCACCATAAACAGAACAGATTATTTAAATTGAATTTTCAAGGCTCTATTTCGGGTTTTGTTTTCTGCTTTATTTCATAGGAAACTTATATGGGCAATTGAACCTAATTTCCTAACTTGTTCCAGTTACATACTGAATGGGAAATTTTGTGCACTAAAGTCTTCTATAATATTATTTCATGTTTGCAAAAAATTGAACTATCAAAACTAAACTCTTATGTTTGCAGATCTTTCAGAAATTGGTCCTCAATCAATCTGACTGCTATTAAGTAGAAATAATCCTAATGCTATGATGTTAAACAAAATTATTGCTAAATTTTAGAGAAATGCAGATCAAAGCTACAATGGGGTATCATCTCATGCTGATCAAAATGGCCATCATTAAAAAATCTACAAATAACAAATGCTGGAGAAGGTGTGGAGAAAATGGAACCCTCCTACACTGTTAGTGGGAATGTAAATGGTCCAGGCACTACAATAAATAGTGTGGAGATTCCTTTAAAATTAAAAATACAGTTTCCATATGATCCAGCAGTCCAACTCTTGGGCATCTATCTGAAGAAAACTCTAATTTGAAAAGATTAATGTTCACAGCACCCTAATGTTCACAGCAGTACTCTTTACAATAATCAAGACATGGGAGCAACCTAAATGACCAATGGCAGAGGAATGGATAAAAATGTTTCGTAACACAGGCTTCCCTGGTGGCTCAGACTGTAAAGAATCTGCCTGCAATGCAGGACATCTGGGTTTGATCCCTGAGTTGGGAAGATACCCTAGAGAAGGAAATGGCGACCCACTCCAGTATTCTTGCCTGGAGAATTCCATGGACAGAGGAGCCTGGCAGGCTACAGTCCACGGGGTTGCAAAGAGTCAGACATGACTGAGCAACTAACAGTTTCACTTGTAACACTACTCAGCCATAAAAAAGAATGAAATAATGCCATTTGCAACAATATGGGTGTATCTAGAGATTATCATACTAAGTGAAGTAAATCAGAAAGACAGCCATTGTATGATATCATTTATATGTGGAATCTAAAATAAGATACAAATGAACTTATTTACCAGACAGAATCAGACTCACAGATATAGAAAACAAACTTAACGGTTACCAAAGGGGAAGAGGGTAGGGGAAGGATAAATTAGGATTTGGGATTAGCAGACACTAACTGCTGTATATAAAATAGATAAACAACAAGGTCCGGTACACCATAGGGAACTATACTCAGTACTGTGTAAAAACCCATAAGGGAAAAGAATCTGAATAAGAATAAACATATATATATATATATGTGTGTGTGTATGCATATATATATATGTATAACTGAATCATTGTGGTGTACAACTGAAGCTTACACAATATTATAAATCAAGTATATTTCAATTTTAAAGTTTAAAAATAGATTTTAAAAACCCTGAACTCTAAAACAAACAGAAAATGTAAAATTTTTCTAGAAATTTTCCTTTAACAGAGGAGAGCTTAGGAGTAAAAAGAACATTTTGGACTGAATTAGGTGAGTATTTCCAAGTGATATGTAAAATGAGAAAAAAATTATTTCCCACCAGAGCTTAAATCATAAATCATTTTCAAGGAAATCAATGTACATTTTCTTCTGTCTGGGATTTCAGTCCCTTATATAATGCATTTTTCTAAAACAAATGGAACTCTTTTATACCCTTGCTAATAGAAAACTAATAGTAGGCTATACACCAGATATCTCATTTATAATATTTTATGCTTATCATTTTATATCTCTATAAAGTTTCATTTTTATGTTCCACAGGGTAATTTTTAAGGAAAGAAAATCTGCTCTATATCATTAGCTTGTGCATTAGAAAACATATATATTACTGTATATAATGGCATGTTTTTAAACTCAGTTAAAATCAATCAATAAAGTATTGCATTAGATTTGCAATACCTGAATTAGTCTTTAATAACAATCTTTAAAAATCGTTCACATAGATCTAAGCAGCTTTCATAACTTCTTTCAGGGTTGGATTTATCTAGAAAGAGAAATAACAGGATAGGATTAGATGACTATTGTACTTTTATCTCTAGCTTTCAACATGAATAAACTAATCATGTTATTTATATTAACAAGTGGGATTATGCTTTATTTTGTGTGTGGAGGGTATCGAGACACTGATGTCAAAAAGCCTAGAATCTAAGAGTAAAGATAAAATGTCATCAAATAGCTCCAACACAAGATGAAAGTTAAAAGCAGCCATAAACTGGGAACCCTGTGAAGAGCAATGAAGGCACAGGGGCTCCTTTCTGCTTGGTAAGGGCAGCGTCAGGAAAGATAGCCCTGAAGGAAGTGACATTTGAGCTAAACCTTGAAGGATAAGTACAAGAACAGAGTGTCAAAGAGCATGGAACTACCTTTTCATAGCACACTCATTAACTCCTAGTAGCATCTTTGGAATAGAGCACTGAGAAAGATCAGCTTGGGAAATGCGTGTGCATGCCAAGTGGCTTCAGGCATGTGCAAGTCTTTGTGACACTATGGACCGTAGCCCACCATGCTCCTCTGTCCATGGGATTCTCCAGGCGAGAATACTGGAGTGCGTTGTCATGCCCTCCTACAGGGGATCTTCCTAATCCAGGGATCAAACTGCGTCTCTTATGTCTCCTGCATTGGCAGGTGGGTTCTCTGCCCCTAGGGTCACCTGGGAAGCCCATCTTGGGAAATATCACTGTACAAAACTGGTAGCTGTGATTTCCGTGAAGCAAGCAGGGGCCATACTCTGAACAGTGTTCTCTTATTTTAATACCAATTTAATTATATGATACCAATATAGTCATTAATTAATATGGTATTATTTAGCTCTTGTTTGCAATCTAGGATAAACCATATTTGTCTGTGATATTTTATTTATATATTTAAACTATTCCCTAAAATGCTTTTTGACATTTTTACATCTATATTGAAAAGTAAGATGGATATGACTTACTATTTTGTGACATTTTTACCAGATTGGGTTTCAGGATTGGGTTAACTCTGTGAAACAAGATGGGAGCATACTCCACCTACACACAGACTGGAAATGTTAGATGTGCATACAAATTACCTAGGGCAAAAAGAGTTCACCAATTAGATATTCTGATTCCAGAGTATTCAGCAGAGTTTCTGGATTTTTCAAGTTTTACCTACTTTCTACTACCTATGTAAGATAATTCTGGACACTATATATACATAAATGTATTTTATAGGTAAAGAATCTGCCTGTCATGGCAGAAGATGTGGGTCCGATTCCTGGGTCAGGAAGATCCCCTGGAGAAGGAAATGGCAACCCACTCCAGTATTCTTGCCTGGGAAATCCCATGGGCAAAGGAGCCTGGTGGGCTACAGTCTATTGAGTTGCAAAGAGCTGGACATGACTTTGCATGTCAGAGCAACTGAGCACACATGCACATGGAGGCTAAGGCTAAGATATAAAACATACAGATATTTTCTAAGTATTTTCTAAGCACATAACAGCCTATTCAGTGTAGCTTGGTGTTAAGAGCTTACCTGAGTCACGTACCTGGGTTTGAATCCCAGAACTTCAATTCCAGCTCTACCACTGAACATGCAAGATTTAGCAAGTAAGTTTACTTCTTTATGCATCAGGTTTTCTAGCAGTAGGGGAGGGTAAGTAATAGCACTCATCTTTTCGGTTTGTTTTGAGTGATTTGACACATACAAAGCATATGTGGAATTGAAACACAATATTCAATATATCAACTTCCTTTTGGCTAAAACGAAAAGAAAACCACCCCATGAGTTATAGACCTTTTCCATAATGATTGAGATTGGTTTTATTTAAATTTCTGGTTTATGCTTATGCATAAAGCGACTGTGGAATCCTTCAGCTTTTTGAGTCTCTCTCTGCAAGAATTTAACGATATGTAACTAATACTTGATCAGGTGCTACACAAAAGGAACCTATGATAATTTTGTGGTGTGAGGAATTCACTGTTGATGTGAATAGTTTTACCTGCTAATTTATATGTTAATCAGAAAAGTGTTTAAGTTGCATTAAGCATTCTGTTTGATAATATGATCGGCAATCTCCAGGGTTCACCACATTTGTATTTTCTGGAGAACATCAGGCCAGCCACCTAATCTTTAGTATTCCCCCCAGGAGGTTTCATTTATCATCCCTCTATCCTCCACAACTCTGAGTTGCATGGTTCATGTTTTCAGAGCTTTTGGCTTTTGTCCTCAGCACTTTTCAAGGCCAGAATTGTACATTTGCAGTTATTCATGGAATTAACTAGTTTAAAGTCAGAATGCAGGCTCCACAAAACATGGACTATGCCTGTCTTATTTACATGTTGTATCTTCATTGCTGCTGCTGCTGCTACTAAGTCGCTTCAGTTGTGTCCGACTCCGTGCAACCCCATAGACGACAGCCCACCAGGCTCCCCCGTCCCCGGGATTCTCCAGGCAAGAACACTGGAGTGGGTTGCCATTTCCTTTTCCAATGCATGAAAGTGAAAAGTGAAAGTGTACTTTCATTACCAGTTTCAAAATCTGAGAACTAGGAGACCTTCAACAAATATTTCATAACAGCACAATATAGTGCTTAATAGTATAGACTTTGGAGAGATAAATTTTTTAGTCCCTCTCTGCCATTTTGCACAGATATATTTCCTCTAAGGAAGTTACTTAATATTTCTAAGGCTCAGTTTCCTCATCTGGAAAAGAGGTGCAACAAAAATTTCTATCCTCACAGAATAATTGTGAATTTAAAGTGAGATTATGTTCCTGAAAGGCTCAGCACAGTAGCCAGTATATAGAATTTAGTACATTGTGTTTATTATTATTAGAATTATTATTGAATAGGTTATTATACCTTCAATTCTAATTATACCTTTCTGTTTAAAATACCTTTCTCTAGAAAAATTCTGAACTTTGGTTTCTCTTTTGTTAAATGTATGTTTTTGCTGTGAACTAAGTCAGTTTGGTCCCCTATGATTATTAGATTCTTCAGATAGCACTATTTCAAATGACCTTAATTATTTCAAGACTGAAGAGGACCAGGGCCCTACCTCACTACCCAGTAACAGGCTGGATATTTCAGTGAAGGTAGGATCAGTCTCAATCCTGTCACATCTGCCCGAATTAACAGCAAGTGGCATAAGAACAGTCATAAGAAAAGCCTGTTCCTAGGAAGCTTGATGAATGACGCCGCAGCTCCCTGTCCTTTGCATCACTCTGGCAGTGAGTCACATGAGGCAGGTGTGACAGTTTTCTAGTGGCGGAATCCAGCCAGATTTTAATCAGAATCAGGTGACAAAATCCGTGTGTGTGTGTGTGTGTGTGTGTGTGTGTGTGTGTGTGTGTGTGGTCATCTCAGGCCTAGGCTGAATGTAGGCCTTTGGATACTGCTTCAAGGGAATGAGCTTCTTTGTTTTAAACCTTATTTATGCAGAAGTGCTTGATTAATATCTCTGGCCAATCCCCATATCTTAAACATCAATAACTGCACAAATGAAAATGATTTCTCACACCCCTTTTTAGTGATTAGTATAAACGATCTAGTTCTATCCAAAGACAGAGCTGATCCACTTGTAACTATTGCCTTTGGAGTCATGCCTGTGCTAAGCTGCTTCAGTTGTGCCCAACTCTGTGTGACGCAGTGGACTGTAGCCTGCCAGGTTCCTCTGCCGTGTGATTTCCCAGGCCAGAATACTGGAGTGGGTCGCCATGCCCTCCTCCAGGGGATCTTCCTGACGCAGGGATCAAACTCATGTCCCTTACATCTCCTGCATTGGCAGGCAGGTTCCTTACCACTAGCACCACCTGGGAAGCCCGTGGAGTCATGAATGATGACTTTAAAGGAAGTCTTTCAAATCATGATTAGTCTCCTACCCACTCACCCACCCACCTCATGTTAACCATTTTGGGGTGTATAGAAATCAAAGCTCACATACACAACAGTTTTAATACTGAAACATTTGGAAGTAAATTAAAGCAATGTATTGTATTTGCTGGCTTCCCAGGTGGCACTAAGTGTAAAGAATCTGCCTGCCGGTGCAGGAGATATGAGAGACAAGGGTTCAACCTCTGGGTCAGGAAGACCCCCTTGAGGAGGACATGGCAACCCCCTTGAGAATCCCATGGACAGAGGAGCCTGGCAGGCCACAGTCCATGGGGTCATAAAGAGTCAGACATGACTGAAGCGACTTAGCATTATATTTGCTAGATTATTTTACATTTAACTCTTTGCATCCTAGAAATATTTATATACCCTCTCTGTGCCTCCGTTTACATCTATAAAATGAAAACAATGGTAGCAATTTCCTTACAGGATTCATGTGAGTTATAAATAAGTTAATACCTATTAAGCATCTAGAACAGTGTCTGGCATACACTGAAGTTCAATAAATTCTGATAGCAGCTTCTGCTACTACTGCTATTACCATTTTATAATGATTACTATTTACTGGGATTATAAGCAGATTTAAACAAGTTCTTTGACTTCTAGTTTGTAGTTCTTTTGGCATTATTTTTTTCTGAGTTCTCAGAATCCTGCTCCGGTTTTGTTTGTGGGGGTTTTGTTTGTTTGTTTTGTTTATATCAATTCTTTCTTGGTTCCTATATTTATTTTTCCCATCTACCCATTTATGAGTAAAAAGAAGTCATTGCTCTTATTTGCCTCGTTTTATAAAATTAAGTCAACATTTTAAAATTGAGAGACATTCCATTAAAACCCACATTTCAGTGAACTATCCTAAGATAAGGCAACAAACAAACAAACAAACAAAACTGTGTAGAACCAAGTAGCAGCTGCCCCTACACCAAGGGCATGTCCTTTCCGTTTATCCACAAGTTTCCACTGTGCATGGACTCCCCACCACAAGGTCAAGGGGTTCACATCTATGGCCCTGCTCTTTTACTTCTTTTAGTACAGATATACTTCCTGTACTCAATCTACCTGTATCTGTGCCCATCTGCCTTCCTTAGTGTTAAAAGGGATAAAATGTGAGGCTTCCAATGGTCAACCTATCGCTTGTGCTCTGAATCCCATTCTCTTTTTGTATATTCAAAGGTTTTACACTCTCAGTTTTTCCCTCTAAACTGGCTTATTCTTATCACATTGCAAAAATGCAGTAATATTGTCTATCTTTAAAATATTCCATTTTTTTCCATATCCCACATCAAACCACTGCCTCATTTCCCTTTCATAACAAAACTGCAACTAGTTGATGCATGAGTTGTGTCTCCTCCCTCTCTTACTCTCTTTTCAAAGCCACTTCAGTCACGCATTTATTACCTCTACTCCTCTGAAACCTCACTTGTCAAAGTCATCAGTAACCTCCATCTTGCTAAACCCCAACTCTTTGTTGTTACCTTAACTAGATATCTCATTGGCATTTGGAAAGTTCTCCAAAAATTTCTTGTTTAAATACTTTTGTTGGTTGGTTTCCATAATACTACACTGTCCTGCTTTCCTCCTGCCTCACTTATGCTTTTCAGGCTTCTTTGAAGGGTTGTCTTCAACTTAATTGTACCCTATTGCTTATTTTTCCATCTATATTTAATGTCCTACATCTAATTCTTCACATCTCTTCTCTTCCTTGACCTTACTCATGTTGTAGGCCTTAACTATTTCTCTATATATTGATGACTCTCAGAATTCTCTAGTTACAATCATGACCCAGACCAATTCAGCATCTCCACTTGAATACAGATTAGGCTCTCAAGCGTACATGTCTGAAACCAAACTCTTGAATTTCTTTTTCAAAGCTGCTCTTACCCCAACTTTCCCCACCTCAGTAAAAGGAACCATAATTATCCAATTCTTCATGTTTATCTATTCTCTTTTCTTCTTACCTGGTATGTAATCTATCAACATCTACTCACATTTCTTTCAAGATATTTGTCTGAATCTGACCTCATCTCACTGTGGATCATCACTAAAACTTTAGTAAAGACTACAGTCATCTTTCACTTAGATTATAGTAAGTATTACCTAACAAGTTTCCCTGCTTCTACTCTCACCTTCCTAGTCAGTTCCTCACCATAGTGATCTTTAGAACAGTTAAATCATGTCACGTTATGGCCCTTGCTTAAAAACACCAGATTGTTTCCCATCACTAGCTTGACTAGATCATTTTCGTTTACCTGGGCCACTCATAGATTTAATATGAAATTCCTACGTCCCAGGAACTCCCTTGGTCCTAGGAAGTTTGAAGTAGCAGGTCATCCTATTATATACAGAATAAAATAAAATCAGATAAAATTAAAACCCCTACTATGCAGTAGGTCAACTACACAATATTGCCTCTGCCATCATCTCCCATTTCTCTTAGCCTTAATCATCTCTATATATGACATCATTTCCCATTACTCTTAGCCGTAATCATTCTACTCTAGCCACATTGGCCTTCTGTTCTCATTTGAAAATATCAAGCTTGTTTCTGCCTTAAATATTTGTTGAATAATTGAATGTTCAATATAAAGTATAAAAGCAAAGGAAAATAATGATCATGATATATTTTAAGAAAATAAGGTATATATTTATTTAAAATAAAAGAGAATTATTTCTATTCACTTGATATTGAAATGTCTATCTTCTTTGTTAATTTATATTACTAGTCTAGACCAGTAGCATCTGATTTTTACGCTTCTGCTTTAAGCCATTCTAAGGAGCTTAGGCCATGGAGACATGCTGTATTAGGTAGATTAAATTAAGGAAGATCTGAGGCCTCATCTGTGCCTAGCATCTAAGTACTAAGCAGTTGATAGACACTCTTAATCAGCTAGGGAGTATGCTTAGAAAGAAAACTTCAGTTCAATTCAGTTCAGTCGCTCAGTCGTGTCCTGTTCTTTGCAACCCCATAGACTGCAGCATGCCAGGCTTCCCTGTCCATCACCAACTCCCAGAAGAAAGAAAACTAGATTGTCTATCAAGAAATATGGGTCCTAGTCTTGGCTTTGCCAGTCTAATCATATGACCTTCAATGAGTCACTTATTCTCAGGCATTAGGTTTTTGGATTTTTTTCTGTTTTTTTTTTTTGTTGTTGTTGTTGTTGTTGTTATTGTTTATTTGGTTGGTTGGTTAGGTGGTTCTTTAATCCAAAGTGACAAGTTGAGTTGTAAAGTTGTCTCTTTAGACTCTTCCAGCTCTATAATTTTTAAATAATTGATTCTTTTTGGCCTTTCCCTATGTGCCATACATTCGTATTTTCCCAATACAATAGTAATAAGTGGACAATATATGTGAGCCTAATCTATTAAGGATGCTATAAATTAGAGAAAAATAATGCTGACTACATGGTGCCTCTTTCATCAAGCCTGTATAGTTATTTTTTGCATAATTTTCAAAAAGATTATTCAATGAAATGCAGATGTTGCAGTTATGCATGTCATCAAGCTTTTAGCACATCTTTGGGGCTCTGCTTCCCTATCATTGTTGAGCAATTTTTTGGATAGTAATATAAAGTGACTTTGCTCAATTTCCTCCTATTTCTTTTCATTATTATCTTTCAGATCAGACAGCATTCTCCTTCCCATTTTGGTGCTTACAACCTTCAAATATTTTGTAGTAATGTACCATGCCCTAGTAGCTTTCTAAGCTAATTTCAAATCCCTGGAGTTTCTTGAAAATTCGGTTGCTGCCATTTCTCCATAAAGGTAACTGTAAATCAGGTTATTAATATTTCAAATCTAGCTTCACGATCCCATATTTAAAATTCTATTTTTGTTTCAAATAGAATAAATTTCCTCACATATTCCTTTCCTAAATGGCAAAAATCCTAGGGGAAGTGAAAAATTGTATCTTCTGCTGTGTCATTTTCACTGTAGAATGGAAAGGAACTGTCACCTAGCTAGTTCATAGTTTGATGTTTCAGAAAACCTACTCCAACTTAAATTTTCTTTCTATTCTATTTCCCATTATGCATGCTCTCCTAACTTCCCCTTAACTATGAAACTTGCTTATTTTTATGCTTCCTGAAATATAATATTCTTTGCTATTTAATGTTAATATACTCCTTTCTCCTCCTAGGTGCTTCACTCTTCATGGATATTTCATTACATTTTACTCATTTTATAAACTCTGCTCATTCTTCTGTATGAGACTCACTTTTCTTCTCCTTCCAGTGAAGAATAGATGATAGTTGTCTGTCATCAGTAAACTTTATGAATTTATGTCTTGCTGTTTTGTTTTTTAGGAAGACATTTCATAATTCTCAGTATCATGGCAGCATTTATCATCTTATAAATCTCTGTATTTTGAAATGTATAAAATAGGCATTTCTATAGTAACTACTGGAAGTAACTAAATGTTGGTGCACAATTTGCAAATATTTAAAAATTGGGATTGTAAATAATTATATGCAGCAAATGAAGTTAATCATTCTTCTTCCTTGAAATGGTTAATTTGGTTATGGCATGGCCCACTGATCAGTATCACACCATTTGGTCTGCCTTTGTTGTTATTGGGTGGAAGGGATCTTCAAATTGGCTTACTTTTCATTCAGCTTCCTTTTAGGACAGAGATGGATTCAAGTGTATCTGAAACATGGATGCTCAGTCATGTCCAACTCTTTGAAACTCCATGGACTACAGCCTGCTAGACTCCCTTATCCCTGGAATTTTTCAGGTGAGAATACTGGAGTGGGTTGCCATTTCCTCTTCCAGGGGATCTTCCCAACCCTGGGAATCCAATCCGAGTCTTTTGCATCTCCTGCATTGGCAGGCAGATTCTTTACTCTGAGCCACCAGGGAAGCCCTATTTGAAACATGATATAACTTAAATATAAGTTTCCCATCTATTCTGAACAGAAGCTGAATTACATTCTATCCCCTAGGACTGACTCTTTTGAGTACAATTATAAAAATCAATTACAACTTAATAGGTCATAGGATGAAGATAGATTTCTCATACAATGCTATTGTGTGTAATTATCAGGGATGTTCATTCTGTCTGTGTTCAGTCAAATTAGGGAAAAAACATATACACAAACGATTACCATCCAGTGAGAGTATTGGTTCTAAAATTATGAGTGAAGTGCAGTGAAATCACTAGAGATAAAATCATAAATTGTGCCTTAGAAATTCAATATTTACACAAACGGTTAAGAATTGAGCACTATAGTTTGAATCCCAGAGACAGAAAACAGTGAGTAAAATCAGTTCTGAACTACTGAAGCATAAGATTTGAATAAAGTCAAGAATGGTTAGCATCAAAAAAAGAAAAAGAAAGAAAGAAAGTGAAAGTATCTTAATACAAGCAAACTACAATAATTATACATATGCTACTAAATCCAAGGAAAACCTAAACATCTAGAACATAAAAAGATATGGAAACTAAAGAAGACTGTTTCTTGGGAGTCAAAGGAGGGTTCCCCCCCACCATGGTTTTGAGAACAGAGGCATATTAAAAAGCTGAGGTTTGTGTTGGCAGAAGATGGAAGAGGAATACAAAAGGATTTTAAGAAAGAATTTTGATGATTTTGTGTACCTTTCAGATGTTTAATAAATACAAGTGAAAGGTTTTTATATTCTTTTCAAATTACTTCATTTCTCCTGCATGGTTTTTAAGCAGGTAAATATAAAAGGACCAGGTACACAACTGGAGGATCTCAACTTAATCAGGAGTCCAAAGACACTTCACTGAGATTAAGGTGTCAAAACTCATATTTAAAGATGAGGGGCCAGTAAAAGGCAGAGGTCTCAGGGGAAAATGATTAGCATTTTAAAAGCCTATAGGAAATGTCTGTAAAGTACTTCAATCAAGTAAATAAATCTAGTCTGTTGAAGCATTCAGAGATAAATCAGTGAGTTCTAGTTGAAGGAAACTATGGTTTAGAAAGTGGGAAAGACATAATATACACCTTTGAGATGGATTTTATACAGCATGTGGATCAGACCCAAAGCCTTAAACTCAGACTTAGAGACCTAGAACTTGGCTTTTCAGGACTTTTTTTAAGTTTAGGCTATACAAGAATTTTTCCACCCTTAGGTAATGGATAGGGAAATATTCTGGGTTCATAAATTGGAAGTTTCAATATTGTTAAGATGTCAAGTCCTCCCAACTTGATCTATAGATTCAATGTAATCCCACTCAAAATCCCAGCAAGCCATTTTGTAAATACAGAGAAATTGATTCTAGCATTCATATAGAAAGGCAAAACCCTTAGAATAGCTAAGACAATACTGAAGAAGCAAAAAAAAAAAAAAAAAATTATGTAGAACTCACCCTACTTCAAGATTTACTATAAATCTACAGTAATCAAGGCACAGTATTAGCCGACTACTCTGGTGTTGCAGTGGATAAGAATCCGCCTGCCAATTCACGGGACATGGGTTTGATCCCTGGTCTGGGACGATTCCACTTGCAACTAAGCCCTTTAGCCACAGCTACTGAGCCCACACTCTAGAGCCTGGGAACAACTACTGAGCCCGCGTGCCACTACTGCTGAAGCCTGCGCCCTCTAGGGTCCATGAGCCGTAACTGCCGTAGCCCGCCACCTATACAGCCCACGCTCTGCAACAAGAGAAGGGCCTGCAACGAGAAGCTTCCACACTGCAAGGAAGAGCAGCCCCTCCTTGCCCACTAGAGAAAGCCTGTGCAAAACAATGAAGAATCAGCACAACCAAAAATAAAAGTAAAGAATTTTTTGAAAGATGCAGTATTAGCTAAAGAGCAGACACATAGATCAGTGGGATAGAATAGAGTGACAAAAAGCAGATCTACAAATACAGTAAATTTCTTTTCAACAAAGGTACGAAAGCATATCAATGGACAAAGGATGGTATTTTCAACAAACAGTGCTGGAACGCTTGGATGTTTATATGCATGGGGATGAGACTCAAATTCACAAGATCCCTAAGGTACAGAAACCTCACCTAAGAACTACTATATAAGCATAGTCCTCAACTGGTGACCCAGTAGACCCTGGTTAACATTGAAGGTGCAACATAGAGACTCTTGAAAAATCTAAGAAATGTCCAGGCCTTTTGGGGGGTGGGGCAGGGGACTCCCACTGGAGACAAGTTCAGGAAAAGGCATAATGGGATCATTCATACTAAGGAAATACAGATCAAAGAAATTAGATGTTTTAAAAATAAGCATATTTAAAATATTCAGAGGGATCAAGGCAGCAAGAGAATTCACAAGGAATAAAGATTTTATGAAGAAAAAAAACTCATGTTTTTGAAAAGGAACAAAATGGAGATTCTGGAAATAAGATAGTCATTGAAATGTTAAAAAGAAATAAATAGATATCTTAAACATCAGGCTACTAAAAATCAAACCACTTAAGAACTGAAAATGTGGATTCCTCAAGCACCGGTGCTTGAGCCGCCAAGTCGCGGTCTCTGTGGCCGGGCCGGCGAGGAATAAGACACCCAGGAAACCACCAGTGAAAAAAGGATCCCAAACGAGTCTTAAAGACCCAGTTGGGGTGTACTGTAGGGTACGCCCACTGAGCCTTCCTGAGCAAGAGTGTAGCATAGAAGTAATCAATAATACAACAGTTCAGCTTCATACTCCTGAGGGTTACAGACAACAGAAATGGAGACTATAAGGAGATTCAGTATTCATTTAAACAAGTATTTGGTACTCATACCACCCAAAAGGAGCTCTCTGATGTTGTGGCTAATCCCTTGGTAGATGACCTCATTCACGGCAAAAATGGTCTCCTTTATACATATGGTGTGGCGGGAACCGGAAAACCTCACACTGTGACGGGTTCTCCCGGGGAAGGAGGGCTGCTTCCTCGCTGTTTGCACATGCTCGTTAACAGCGTAGGGTCATTTCAAGCTAAACGATACGTTTTTAAATCTAATGATAGGAATAGTATGGATATACAATGTGAAGTTGATGCTTATTAGAATGGCAGAAGAGAGAAGCCACACCCAATCCAAAGACTCCCTCTAGCAAACGACAAGTAGATCCAGAGTTTGCAGATATGATAAATGTGCAAGAATTTTGCAAAGCAAAAGAGGTTGATGAAGATAGTGTCTATGGTGTATTTGCCTCTTATATTGAAATATATAATAATTACATATGTGATCTATTGGAAGAGGTGCCGTTTGATCCCATAAAGCCTAAGTGGAACAGTTGCAGCACACCCATGAGGAACACAGATTTTGTACCTCCACAATCTAAACTGCTTCGTGAAGACAAGAACCATAACATGTATGTTGCAGGATGTACAGAAGTAGAAGTAAAATCTACTGAGGAGGCTTTTGAAGTTTTCTGGAGAGGCCAGAAAAAGCGACAGATTGCTAACACACATATGAATCATGAGTCCAGCCGTTCCCATAGTGTGTTCAACATTAAATTAGTTCAGGCTCCCTTGGATGCAGATGGAGACAATGTCTTACAGGAAAAAGAACAAATCACTATTAGTCAGTTGTCCTTGGTAGATCTTGCTGGAAGTGAAAGAACTAACCGGACAAAAGCAGAAGAGAACAGATTACGTGAAGCTGGTAACATTAACCAGTCACTAATGACACTGAGAACATGTATGGAGGTCCTGAGTGAGAACCAAACTTACGGTACTAACAAGATGGTTCCATATCGAGATTCAAAGTTAACCCATCTGTTCAAGAACTACTTTGATGGGGAAGGGAAAGTCCACCTGATCGTGTGTGTGAATCCAAAGGCCAAAGATTATGAAGAAAGCTTGCAAGTAATGAGATTTGCAGAAGTGACCCAGGAAGTTGAAGTAGCCAGACCAACAGACAAGGCCATATGCGGTTTAACACCGGGGAGGCGATACAGAAACCAGGCCCAGGCAGGTCCTGTTGGAGACAAACTGCTGGTTTCAGAAGTGGTTTTACAGAGTTTCCCACCTTTGCCGTCCTGCAAACTTCTGGATGTCAATGATGAGCAGACTCTTCTCAGGCTGATCGAAGCATTAGAGAGACGACATCACCTACGACAAATGATGATTGAGGAGCTTAACAAGCAGACTATTACTTTTAAGGCTTTGTTACAAGAATTTGACAATGCTGTTTTAAATAAAGAAAACTATATTCAAGGAAAACTAAATGAAAAAGAAAAGGTGATCTCAGGACAGAAAATGGAAATAGAACAACTGGAGAAGAAAAACAAAACTTTAGAATATAAGGTTGAGATTTTAGAGAAAACAATGACCATCTACGAGGAAGATAAGCGCAATCTGCAACAGGAGCTTGAAACCCAGAATCAAAAACTTCAGCGACAGTTTTCTGACAAACATAGACTAGAAGCCAGGCTGCAAGGGATGGTGACAGAATCAACCATGAAGTGGGAGAAAGAATGCGAGAGTCGAGTGGCAGCCAAACAGCTGGAGATGCAAAATAAACTCTGGGTGAAAGATGAGAAACTGAAACAACTGAAGGCCATCGTTACTGAGCCCAAAACTGAAAAGCCAGAGAGGCCCTCTCTGGAGTGGGATCGAGAAAAAGTTACTCAGAGATCGGTTTCTCCATCAGCCGTACCTAACTCACCACCAATTCGTCTGCAACACAGACGATCACGCTCTGCGGGAGACAGATGGGTAGATCATAAGCCTGCCACTAACCTGCAAACTGAGACAGTCATGCAGCCACATGTCCCCCGTGCCATCACTGTGTCTGTTGCAAATGAAAAGGCACTAGCTAAGTGTGAGAAGTACATGCTGACACACCAGGAACTAGCCTCCGACGGGGAGATTGAAACTAAGCTAATTAAGGGTGATCTTTATAAAACAAAGAGTGGTGGACAATCCGTCCAGTTTACTGAAATAGAGACTTTAAAACAAGAATCACCAACTAGTCGAAAACGAAGATCATCTACGGTAGCGCCTGCCCAACCAGATGGAACAGAGTCTGAATGGACTGTTGTAGAAATAAGGTGCTCTGTGGCTGTAGAGATGAGAGCCGGCTCTCAGCTGGGGCCTGGGTACCAGCACCATGAACAACCCAAGTGCAAGAAGCCATGAATTGACAGTTGCAATAACAGAACAACAGTTTCATCATTTGTGTTGGTGATTTCTCCAAAGCAGTGCCTTCTGAAAACCATCTTATAAAACTCCAGCTTTGTTGAAAATCACAGACCTCATGTCATCACACACTGGCCTCCATCAGGGATTCCCCTGTGGCTCTAGAGATATTTAGGATTCTACAAACTTTTTATATTCTACACCTTGCCATATTTAATATTAGTAGCAGAGAAAGACCCCTCTTTCTTGTTGCTGTATGAACTTTTTTATATTGCTATATTTTTGTATATTTCTTGTACACATAAACTAATTCATGCATGTGTTTGTCTTGGACAATTAAGGAAAAATATATCTAGATCACGCTTTGCCTTTTATTGTGACTTTTCCACCTGATGTCTGAATATTTTCTAAGGATTTATAAACAAAACAAATGCTGCTATTGATTAGCTGCGAGAATGCACTTTAGACATATGTTGGACAATTCAACCTGAGATGTCAGAGACTCGCCAATACTAAAACCGTTTTAGGAAGGTGTTTGTTTGCAGTTTTGTATGTATGTACTTTCTGACATTTAGATATGCCAAAAGAAATGAAATGAAAGCACTAAGAAAAAAAAAAAAAGAACTGAAAATGTCTGTTTCATTAATCCAGCAAAAAAAAAAAAGATGACTGCTTGAATAGGCTTTTAGCAATAGGATTAGAAAGTGGAGAAACTTAAGAAGTATTTAGATAGTTGAATTAACAAGATTTGGTACATATGCCTCCAAAAAATACATTCCTGACCCAAAAGAGAGGCACTGTGGTTTAAGCTGATATATGGTAGTTTCTTCACAGTTCCTGTCCTATTGTAAACACTCAACAGATTCTTGTATTGTTCTTGTCCTATTATTAATGTTGATGAACAAGGCTGAAAGGTAAAGAAGGAGGTGGTGGGCCTCATAGGGAACAGGGACCCCTTTTTGTCATCTTCCAATGTCAAGCTATTTTACGGACAGCTTGGCATGTCAGAGTTGCTTTATTTCAGTCACATTACCCCAAAAAATAGACTTAAAGATTTATATTTCAGATAGCTCAGAAAACATATATCAATGTATATAATAATGTACTAAATGATTAAGGAAGCAACTCAAATCAGCATTCGAGAGACAGGATAGTTAAATCAGTGATGCTGACCCAGCAACAGCAGCAAGGAGCAACAATGTACTGTTATTACCTCATGCTGATGTGATTCAAAAAGCATACAGAAAAAAAGTTTTATTAAATTAAAGAGATGCAGTTCTAAAGATTTCTTTTTTTTTTTTAATTTTACTTTACAATTCTGTATTGGTTTTGCCATACATTGACATGAATCCACCATGGGTGTACATGTGTTCCCAAACATGAACCCCCCTCCCACCCCCCTCCCCACAATATCTCTCTGGGTCATCCCCGTGTACCAGCCCCAAGCATGCCGTATCCTGCATCGGACATAGACTGGCGATTTGATTCTTACATGATATTATACATGTTTCAATGCCATTCTCCCAAATCATCTCGCCCTCTCCCTCTCCCTCTGAGTCCAAAAGTCCGCTATACACATCTGTGTCTTTTTTGCTATCCTGCGAAAAATACACAGATGTTATTTTTGTGGATAACTCTCCTCAAAATAAGAAATAATTTTTATGGGAATATGCAGTGCTCAATGGTGTGCAGTAAAATAAGGACATTCTTACATTGCTGGTGAAAGAATAATATGTAGGGCTTTAAAAGACGGCTATCAACTTTTAAAAGGCCTAAGAACATTTATACTTTTTAATGTAATAATTCAACACCCAAGAATTTCTCTAAGAAAATTATAGAAGTAAAGAAATACATGAATTTCCATGCTGTTTATAGTAGCAAAAACACCTGATACAATCTAAGTAGTTAATCAAAAGGTAGTAGTTGTAATACATGGTATGCTTATATTGGAATATTATGTGGCCATAAAAATCTGTTAATAAGAAATTTTTAACAACTGGGATGCTGATTATTGTCCACTTGGCTCCCTACTCTGCCAGATCCATTCTCTTCCATTTTGTTCCCTGATCTGTCTTTGAGAGGTCAACTGTTAAAGACTGCATCACACAGTTAATTTAAGTTCCCACTGAGCTCCAGAAAAAAACATGTCTTTATTTTGCCCATTGAGCCCCATAACTTCCTTTATTGCAAGTGTCTGATGATCCAGCATCACTTGTTTTGTTTCTTAATTCTAGTCACACTTCTGTCTGGAGTTGCTTCATAAAAGTCTCTTCATTTAAACCTTCTTGCATGCATGCTAAGTTGCCTCACTCATGTCCCATTTTTTGTGACACTATGGACTGTAACCCTCCAGGCTCCACTGTTCATGGGATTCTCCAGGCAGGAATATTGGAGTGGTTGCCATGTCCTCCTCCAGGGGATCTTCCTGACCCAGGGATTGAACCTCGGTCTCCTGTATTGCAGGCGATTCTTTACTGACTGAAGCATCTCCATATCCAGAGATGCACATGAATTTCTTTTGTCATAAAACTGCATAGTCTACATGATCTAATGAGAAAACACAGAGAAAAACTTGTAATGAAACACATAAACATGAAGACTAATTGCTTTTGAGAAGTATCAATAAGATACTTTTCCTTCCATCTTCTATTTTCTAAATAATTTACAGTAAAATAATTCCTAACAACTCTAAAAATTAGATAAATGTATTTTAAATATACCCCTTATTGTAAAATATAAATTAAGCTGCATTTTTTACAACTTTTAATTGATTTTTAATAGTTCAATATTTTTTTCACAGAAAACTTCCTAGACCTATTGTCTACATCAAAATAAATATCTGGCCAGAAATTTCTACAAATTTTCACTTTCAGTTGAGGTCTTTTTCTTGAAAGACCTCAAGAATATTTTATCCTTCCTTTTTTTCAGACAGCAATGTAAGTATATTCCCACTAAAGACATTTTCATATTTATTGGGTAAGCTTCCATCTACTCTTAGTTTTCCTTGTGTTGAGAGAGATCAACTAATATACTTTTGGCATTTTTTGTACTTGTTAGTCACTTTCTTCTTTGGAAGATGGAGTGCTTTTTCTGTATGAAAACATAGAAAGAAAACTAGACATGCTCCACCCTCCAGTTTTCTCTTAGAGCCAGCTTCACCCAGAGACTATTAGTTTGCACTTTCATGCTAGAAGTCAGGTAGGAGCTGAGTCTGGGGAGTGTCATGAAAGATCTTCCTCAGTCCATGTTTTCTGTAAATGAACGAAATCCCCTAATTCTAGGATCCCCATACCAGGCCCATTTGACTAAGGGACCTAATGCCACAATCTGCATCTTTATCTCCAACAATGATAAACGTGCTATTTCAGCTCACATATTTGTTTGTTTGTTTCTCACATCATTTAGTGATCATGTAGAAAAGATGTATGCATGTCAACAGTAAAGAATATCATCCTCAAAAATTTCATCAATGAAGTTGCAGCGATAAGTGCACAGGTTTAACATTTACATAACAAGACAGATGTTCTGTTTGGTTCAAGTTTTGCTCTATGTTGTCATAGTTTTGGATACCAGGGCCTCATATCATTCTTAAACTGGCCGTGGTAATCTCTTGAGAATGCAGCAAGTCTAACAGCAAAGGAAGCAGAGTAGAGATCATTTAGGGAGCTGGTTCCTCCCACACATCAGAACTATGAAAGCAGTTACTGAGCTATATATTGGTTTTCTCTTTTCTCTTATCCTTTTAGCCGTGGAGTTCCAAAAATTCTGGCAAAATAACTATTCAGGACCTAAATTATTCTCCTTAAAACTTTATTTTTTTTATATGACTGAGTAATGCTTCATTTAAGAGTTAGGCAATGAGGCTACCTTAATCTAACAGATATTTCTTCTAAATATCAAGATAGTAAATTAGATCACTATTGCCTTTTTAGTTTCCCATATCTTAAGCATTAGTCATTTAAATAATTTTGAAATCTTTTATTAGTAATTCTATTGATTCCACTTGAATAGATCTTCATTTAATGAGTCACTGTACACCCTTATTTTCTTCTAAATGAAATATTTTAATGCAATCATTCTATGCAAATTTATACTTTGTTATTAATAATGCTATATTTTAAAGTTATATTCATTATGTGATCTATGAATAAAAATCTGATGAAAGTAGCCCATTAATTCATTTCCTTCAGACTTCATGAAAAATGTAATATGTAGACTATGTAGCAACAAGAGATTATTGATCCTGGGACATACTTCACACCACATGACAAAGTATGACCATTGTACTTGTGTGAAATCAATGAAAGAGTGTTCATTAATCAAACAAAAGTGCATTGAGTACCTAGCATGTATCAGATACTGTGCTAGTTAATGGGATATATTGTCTCTGTCTTAATGGGCCTAAAAGGATAATGATATAAATGACAGGTGTTAATGGCATGACCACACCAATAATTATGAAAAACTATGAAAAATGCCAGACATAAAAATGTATATGACCAGAGTTGGCAGGGAAATGTAGGAAAATCTGTAGCTAGCTTAAGGACCCCATTTTTGTTGTTCAGTCACTGAGTTGTGTCCGACTCTTTGAGGCCCCGTGGACTGCAGCACACCAGTCTTCCCTGTCCTTTACTATCTCCCAGAGTTTGCTCAAATTCATGTCCATTGATTCTATCTGACCATCTCATCCCCTGTCACCTCTTCTCCTTTTGCCTCTTTCCCAACATTAGGGTCTTTTCTGATTAGTCAGCTCTTTGTATCAGTTGGCCAAAGTAATGGAACTTTAGCTTCAGCATCAGTCTTCCAATGAATATTCAGGGCTGATTTCCTTTAGGTTTGACTGGTTGGATCTCCTTGTAGTCCAAGGGGCTCTCAAGAGTCTTCTCCAACCCCACAGTTCAAAAGCATCAATCCTTTGGCACTCAGCCTTCTTTATGGTCCAACTCTCATATCCATACATGACAACTGGAAAAATCATAGCTTTGATTATACTTTGACTATACTTTGACTATACTTTGTTAGCAAAGTGACATCTCTGCTTTTTAATATGCTGTCTAGGTTGGTCATAGCTTTTCTTCCAAGGAGCAAGCATTTTTTTAATTTCATGGCTGCAGTCACCATCCAAACTGATTTTGGAACCCAAAGAAATAAAATTTATCACTGTTTCCATTGTTTCCCCATCTATTTGCTATGAAGTGTGGGACTGTATGTCATGATGTTAGTTTTTTGAATGTTGAGGTTTGAGCCAACTTTCTCACTCTCCTCTTTCACACTCACCAAGAGGCTTTTTAGTTCCTCTTCACTTTTTGCCATTAGACTGGCATCATCTGCATGCCTGAGGTTGTTGATATTTCCCTCAGCAAACTTGATTCCAGCTTGAGTTTCATCCAGCCTGGCATTTCACGTGATGCACTCTGCATAGTAGTCAAATAAACAGAGTGACAATATGCAGCCTTGTACTTTCACAATTTTGAACCAGTCGATTGTTCCATGTCTGGTTCTAACTTTTTCTCCTTGACCTGCATACAAGTTTCTCAGGAGACAGGTAAGGTGGTCTGGTATTCCTGTCTCTTGAAGAATTTTCCACAGTTTGTTGTGATGCACACAGTCAAAGGCTTTAGTATAGTTAATGAAACAGAAGTAAATGTTTTTCTGGAATTCCTTTGCTTTTTCTATGTCCAACAGATGTTGGCCATTTGATCCTGATTCCTCTGCCTCTTCTAAACCCAGCTTGTACATCTGGAAGTTCTCGGTTCACATACTGCTGAACCCTAGCTTGAACGATTTTGAACATAACCTTATTAGCCTGAAAAATGAGTGCAATTATTTGACAGTTTGAACATTTTTTTTTTTTTTTGGCATGGCCCTTCCTTGAAATTGGAGTGAAAACTGACATTTTCCTGTCCTGTGGCCTCTGCTGAGTTTTCCAAATGTGCTGACATATTGAGTGTAGCACTTTAACAGCATCATCTTTCAGGAGGAACATCATCCAGCTCAGCTGGATCCCATTGGCCTACAGTTAAACAAAATTTTCACCCTCTAAAATTTACCTCTTGTCTCTAAGTTGAATCACACAGAAATTTGCAATATTTATAATCAAGTTTTACTTAAAATTCACCCAAAGACAATGATATGGGGAAACATTTTTTTTCAAAATGTTAGAGCTCCTGACCTTAACATCTGAGCCTTCCCAAACTCCAGTGGGAGCCTTACGAAAATAATTTTGCATCTGTGGATCCCAGTTGCTTGGCTTGCAAAATGAAGTTGTTTGCCAGGTCATCTCAAGGCCTACACCAGTTACATAGACTATGGTCTATAACTTAAGAGAAATAGTCTCTGTTACCAGAATAAGCTTGTCCCTATAGAGGTTACTTTTCATCTAGAAGCCACAAGAATATTGATCTTAAGTGAAAATACAGAACTGGATCCTTTTAGTCCTTCATTAAAATAATTTATAACTATGCAGAACTACTATATGAGGTAAAAGGGACAATAACTTTCTGTTGTGGATATTGCATCTGATTTTTCTGGAAAATTGTTTCCCAAAGATGCATCTGTTCGCCAGCAGCAGTTGGGATATACTAAGTAATGACTAGAAGCTAAATTAAATTGAATTATATATAAGTAGTAGCCAACCCAGAAGATATTCCTTTTCCCCCAGAATAATGTAAGTCCACTTGCTATACACATGTATAGGAACACTTCAGTTTCCCAAAACACAAAAAACATTGATAACTATCTGTTTGGCAATATCTTTCTTTCTCACTAGACATAATACCTGCATCATTTAACTTTTGCTGCATTAACAACCAAATTTAGAGTATTAGAACAACAAATCTATTTCTTCTTTATGATTTAGTGATGGCAGCTTGGCCCACCTAGACTCTTCTGAGCTTGCCTACGCATAACTCTAGGCTGCTGTCTGGGTTTGTATCTGCTCTGTTTCTTATTCTGGGACCAAAACCAGAACCAAGAAACAGTGACTACATGGGTCTTGTATGTCAAATGTCAATAGTGCAACAGGAAACAGAAACTATGATCTTTAAGCCTCATATTGCACTGGTCAAAGCAATGGCATGGACAGGATCAAAATCAATGGAAGGGGGAGGTATAGGCGGCCGATGTGTTGGGGGAGGGGACAATGAATTAATAAATAAAACAGTAATAATGAATTAATTAATAAAACAGTAATAAATGCTACAACACCCGCCCTACATTCACTGCGTAACACAGTCAATGGCACATAGTAGATGTTTAGGTGTGGGGGTTTTTTTGCAATACAAATGTTCTTTTCCCTCTGTAGGGTAATACTACCTTAATACTTTAATTTTCACCAATTCATGGGCCAGGAATGGTTTCCCATCCTAGCCCTAGTTCTGAGTTCTGTGACTTTTACATAGTCAATTCTCAATAACCATTTTTAGACAAATGAAAAAATAAATTAATGAATCCATAAGACAAATATTATATAATTTGTTCTTTTGTTTGCTTGCTTGTGAAGTGCTTTTTGTTGTTTTTTACAAACAATAAAGCTAAGGCTGATATCTAGTAACTGGTAAATCCTACGGTGCTCTAATATCTCTTTTTGTATAAATTAAGAAACTACTCTCTTTTGTAAACGCAATTAAATCTATGGTATGCTGGTTGGAAATAGTTTTGAAAAACAAATATGCACTATTGAAATTATATGGGCACCGTGGAAATATTCTAATAGACCAGTAAATTTCAGCCCTCATGCTTTAAGGGTGATCATCATTGTCTTAAAAATTAATATTTACTATCTCCAAGATAGTATCTTATTTTGATGTATTAGCCATTATTTTATATTAAAAATATTTCCCATGTACTATTAGACCCAAGCCTCTGTTTGAAACACAAAGATACATAAGAAAGAGTTTCCTTTGTTCAGAATTTGCTTTCTGGTTGAGTAGATATGCTATGATCCAAAATAGCTCCAGTAATATCTGTGAGCATCAAATGAATAAAACATAAACCTATAGAAATTCAGATAAAGGAGATAACTTCATACAAAAATGATAGAAAATCTCACAGAAGAGAAAGAATTTAATGGAAACTTAAAAAATAAGTAGGATTTTCATAACTGAATTAGAGAAGGAGAGTATTTCAGGGAGAATGCGTGTGTGTGTACACTCAGTTATGTCTGACTCTTTGCTACTCCATGGACTGTAGCCTGCCAGGCTCCTCTGTCCATGGAATTTTCCAGGCAGGAATACTGGAGCGGGTTACCATTTCCTTCTCCAGGGGATCTTCCTTACCCAGGGTTCAAACCCACATCTCTTGCATCTCCTGAGTTGGCAGTCAGATTCTTTACCACTGTGCCACCTGGGAGGAAAAATCCAATAAATTAGAAAGTAAAAAGTCTCGTCCAACTTTTTCATCCAATTTCAAGAAAAGTGGCACTAAAAACTATACAGAAGAAAATAACTAGAGACAAGGCTGGAAAATACTGTGGATAAAGGCATAAAATGATGAACTAAGGAATGTCAGTTTGATTTTGTAAGCATTATAGAGTCACTGAAGTTTTTCACTAGGAAATGTATCACAGAGAAATATATATTTAGAATTATTAATTTGGTAATATTATAAACAACCAATTTGAGGAGGAGTACCATGGAGGCAATTTAGAAGAATGCTTTCATTATCAAAGTATGAGGTAATTACATCTAAACGAAGGTAGATAGCTACAGTGTGAGAAAGGATTACGTAGTGAGTATAAAGTCAGATGGCCTTGGGACTAAAACAAAGAGCAGTAACTTGGCCATGGTTTCCTTCATGGTCCCAGAATTCAGATCAGAGACCGCTGGGGTCAGAGTACTGAAAGCACAACAAGTTGTGCTAAGGCTCAGAATCAGAAAATAGAAACAGGGGCAAGGGTGTTACTCCAGAGATGGACGTGATTCCTAAAGTAGCAGTGTAGCAAGAGACATAGCTCAGGGGCAGGGTATCAGCATCATTAGCCAGAGTTCAAACTGAACAGGGCATCTAGATTTTGGATTTTATAAGAGAGAGGCCATACATTCATTTAAAACTAATTTTGGACAGAATTTATTAAGTGAATCAATTGAACTAATGTTGAGTATTCTGACTCAAACCTAAGAGAAATTGCTATCACTGAGAACAATTCAAAACAATACTTGTCAGAGTAACTAAAGCTCATGTCTGTTGTTGTCATTCAGTCTAGCCTGAGCAAGAGCAGTTCATGTACCTGGACACAAGGACTAGAAGCAGAAGGGATGAGATGATGGTGATTCCCTTCAGGGAGGTGAAACTTGCATGGCCCACGTTGAAACTTAATTCATGTATTTTCATCAAGTAAAGAATAACTTGCATGATTTTTACATCCAGTCATTTATTCTTCGTCAAACAAAGGCATGTTCTATATTCTAAATTTTATTTGGGTTATGCAGTTCTGAGTTTGTTCCTTCTAGTTTTTTCCTGTAGTAAGATCTCTAACATAAAGGATTAAGGATGCTAAAGAGCTTATACACACAGAGAAACAAAAAAGAGTGCTAAGGTGGTACAAGAGAAAGAGAGAGAGGAGAAGAAGAAGGAGAGAGAGAGCCTTTGTGTTAGGTTAAATAGAAATCATTAATAACGATATAATAGAAGCACATTTTGCGAATATAAAAATATATCTAAGATATAGTTTCTTCTCAAAAGGAAACTTTAAAAATACTTTCATTGTTTATGGATTAGTATATCACCATGTAAAATATTATCAAGTGATGATTTTTTTCATCCATGAGTGTGTTCATTTGTTGTATGATTAACTCCAATATACAGAAGCCTGACTTCTATGTCACTAAGGGGAGATTTTAGATGCAACACTGTGCCTTTGTTCCTTGAAAACTGTCAGCAGATACTGAAGAAAATAATATATTCTCTACTTACCTCCAGGTACCAAGATACCAAAAACAAGA
This sequence comes from Oryx dammah, assembly GCF_014754425.2. NCBI lineage: Eukaryota > Metazoa > Chordata > Mammalia > Artiodactyla > Bovidae > Oryx > Oryx dammah. The sequence goes on along the minus strand of NW_024070188.1, from coordinate 40,857,032 downwards.
TTTCTTTTTCTTTGTGAACTGAAATTTCAGTGTGGGAAATGTAACAGCACAAGAGTTCAGTGCCAGGAGAATTCATTGATTATTAATGGATCACAGAACTACCAAAACACACACACACACACAAGTTAACTATGGCTGCTGCTGCTGCTGCTGCTGCTAAGTCGCTTCTGCCGTGTCTGACTCTGTGTGACCCCATAGACAGCAGCCCACCAGGCTCCCCCATCCCTGAGATTCTCCAGCCAAGAATACTGGAGTCAGTTGCCATTTCCTTCTCCAATGCATGAAAGTGAAAAGTGAAAATGAAGTCGCTCAGTCAGTAGGTTTCAAACATGTGGGCATCAATCATATGTCTAATTCGATAGCAAGCAGTACACTACCTTTCTAGTCATCATCAGCACATCTCTATCTCTTTCTCAACTGAAATTCTTACTTGCCTGTCTATTCTTTACATCTACCCAATTGCTATTCACCTTTTACTTGGAATCATCTCTATTGTTTGGAGTCTTTTTGTCAAGCTTCTTAATTTTATAAATCTTTTCCACTTTCACCGGTTGGCTTTGCTTTTCCAAACACGTTAGGTGTTGGTGTCAACAGTGGATGGCGATATGATGCATGTGTTGAGAGGGCCAGGTTGTATGTAAGGATGAAATTTAGAAAAGGTACTAATTTCAAGATTAAATTGTTGCTTTCTTTGCCTCTCCATCCCAATGTCAAAACCCACAAGCTTCAGCCTTATTGTCCAGTAAATAGGACTTAACAGCAAAAACATACTGAGTATGAATTGATAAAGTAAAGGAAAAGAATCTGTCTTATTGAAACTGTCATTTCCTAAAATAGTCACATGAGTCAGAATCTCCTGTAGAGTTTCTTAAAACTTCAGATTCCTCAGAATCCACTCCCACAGAGATCCTGATTAAATGAGTCTGGTGTAAAGGCCAGAAATAAAAATTTTCAACATGCTCTCCAGGTGATTCTGATGCATGGCCCTGCACTCATTATTCTAGAAATTAAAGAAAGAAATACTTCTCTGTTCTAATCTGACTAAGAGTAAGTGATAGAAGAATTGATGGTGATGTAGACACAAGGAAAGAAAGTCGAAGTAATCAGAAAGTTCATAGGACCTGAGAGGAAACACAAGGCCAATCTTACAGTTAAGACTGATGGGGTTGATGCAAATTTAGGGCACATTTGAAAAAATATGATAGTCATGAAAATATTCAGGGGAATGTACAATGAAGAAAGAAGTAGATAAGAAAAAAATAAATAAAAGTAATGAGATAGTCTTTGAGAAGACCGTCTCTTCCTTAAGACATTAGGATCTCAGATTTCCTAAAATCTAAGAGAAGAAAATAGATTAAATCATGTGACCTAAAACATTTCACATTCCTTTTAGGTTGCTGCTGTGTAACTAAAACACACTAGACCCCACTCATTCCCATTTTCATCCCACAACTGCCTACTTTTCCAGTTCTTCCATCTCTTTTGCCATTTACTACTTTACCATCTCTTTATTTTTTTAATATAAATTTCTTTATTTTAATTGGAAGCTAATTACTCTACAATATTGTATTGGTTTTGCCATACATCAACATGAATCCACCACGGGTATACATGTGTTCCCCACCCTGAGCCCCTCCCATCTCCCTCCCCGTACCATCTCTCTGGATCATCCCAGTGCACCAGCCCCAAGGATACTGTATCATGCATTGAACCTGGACAGGCGATTCATTTCATATATGATATTATACATGTTTCAATGCCATTCTCCCAAATCATCCCACCCTCTCCCTCTCCCACAGAGTCCAAAATTCTGTTCTATACATCTGTGTCTCTTTTGCTGTCTCATATCGGAGAAGGCAATGGCACCCCACTCCAGTACTCTTGCCTGGAAAATCCCATGGACGGAGAAGCCTGGTAGGCTGCAGTTCATGGGGTCCCTGAAAGTTGGACGTGACTCAGTGACTTCACTTTCACTTTTCACTTTCATGCATTGGAGAAGGAAATGGCAATCCACTCCAGTGTTCTTGCTTGGAGAATCCCAGGGACAGTGGAGCCTGGTGGGCTGCCATCTATGGGGTCACACAGAGTCGGACACGACTGAAGCCACTTAGCAGCAGCATACAAGGTTATCATTGCCATCTTTCTAAATTTCATATATATGCATTAGTATACTGTATTGGTGTTTTTCTTTCTGGCTTACTTCACTCTGTATAATCGGCTCCAGTTTCATCCAGCTCATTAGAACTGATTCAAATGTATTCCTTTTAATGGCTGAGTAATACTCCATTGTGTATATGTACCACTGCTTTCTTATCCATTCATCTGCTGATGGACATCTAGGTTGTTTCCATGTCTTGGCTATTATAAACAGTGCTGTGATGAACATTGGGGTACACGTGTCTCTTTCAATTCTGGTTTCCTCGGTGTGTGTGCCCAGCAGTGGGACTGCTGCGTCATATGGCAGTTCTATTTTCAGTTTTTTAAGGAATCTCCACACTGTTCTCCATAGTGGCTGTACTAGTTTGCATTCCTACCAACAGTGTAAAAGGGTACCCTTTTCTCCACACCCTCTCCAGAATTTATTGCTTGTAGACTTTTGGATCGCAGCTATTCTGACTGGCGTGAAATGGTACCTCATTGTGGTCTTGATTTGCATTTCTCTGATAATGAGTGATGTTGAGCATCTTTTCGTGTATTTGTCAGCCATCTGTATGTCTTCTTTGGATAAATGTCTGTTTAGGTCTTTGTCCCATTTTTTGACTGGGTCGTTTATTTTTCTGGAATTGAGCTTCAGGGGTTGCTTGTATATTTTTGAGATTAATTCTTTGTCAGTTGCTTCATTTGCTATTATTTTCTCCCATTCAGAAGGTTGTCTTTTCACCTTGCTTATAGTTTCCTTTGTTGTGCAGAAGCTTTTAATTTTAATTAGGTCCCATTTGTTTATTTTTGCTTTTATTTCCAGTATTCTGGGAGGTGGATCATAGAGGATCCTGTTGTGATTTATTTACCATCTCTTTAAAACTCAATTTGTAGCCCTTTTCTCCATGTCTGTAGGCCTCTACTGGCCTTATTGTTTTCCCTAAACTTCCAGTTCTGGAGACCTTCATTTCACAAAGCCTACTGTCAATGCTTTGAAGCATGTTTCTCTGTTGCTTATACCACTTGTTTTACTAAATCCCTAAGCTAAACTTGACCCCAATCCTACTTCTGCTTCTATCACTGAACACTACTTAATAAAAGCCATACAATGATTCTATTACAATATATGATCTTTTCTCTCAGCAGGATGTTTAACCCCACAGCAACCCTTTATATGTATTTCTAGAATTCTGCCTCTATTTCCTCACAGTAGCTATCCTAAATCCTTATTAGTTCATTTGAAGACCCTGTTAATTTTCTCAACACAAAAAATAAAATCCATCACATAGGAACTACTTTAACTTCTCATCTTCCTGCACATAAATGCCTATGACTGTACCACTAGTCAAATACCTAGATCTACATCCACAGCTGCCTTCACCTTTCCCAGAAAAATAAGTGCTTCTGTACAAAGCTAACAGATCTATCCCATCGTCTCAAAGACTGTCTCATTACTTTTTATTTTCATTTTTATCTACCTCTTTCTTCATTGTACATTTCCCTGAATATTTTCATGACTATCCTATATTTTTTCAAATGTTCACTAAATTTGCATCAGCCCCTAAAACAATCTTCTTTATTTGCTTGTTTTTTTGTTGGAAATTCAATAAATGGGGATTTAACTCTCTATTTTTTTACATCTTCACTCTTTAACTCCCAGTATCCTTACTACTCCCATCTGCTCACTCAAGTTGATTTTGCTAAGGTCAACAATGACCTCCTCATTTACAAATCAGGGAACACTGCTCACAATCTAGCTCACTTAATTTTGAGGAATTGACATCATCTGCTCTTGATGTGCTCTCTTCCTGTAGGCTCTGTGAAAGCAGTCTCCCTGGCTTTCCTTTTATTTGTCTGCCTCTTTCATGCATTGTGGACGTATGCTGTTTCCAGCACTTACCAACTATGCAAGCTCTCTGATTCTAGTTCCCTCCTCACATAAAAGGGAGAGGATAATTATATATATTTCATTAGGTAGCTGTGAGACTCAAGTGACAAAATATGTCATTAAGTGCTTAACACACAATACCTGACAAATAGTAAGGTGGTGCAGTAACTGGGAGACAGTGTGATATTGATCCATAGTTGTATAGTTGTTATATTATTATTATCATCACTGTTACTATTATTATCTTAACTATTCCTTATCTCAAAATGTTTCCAAATGAATGCCTTTTTGTCTGTTTCTTAAAATATATATTCCTGGGTCTTACCCCAAACCTAACAAAATGGACCCTTTGGAGTTTATATCAGTAATATGTATTTTAAAGAGTCCCTTGGGTAACATTTTTGCTAATTAAAGTTGGAGATCCACTATCTCATCCTCTTCTGTTGGACCTTGGAACCAGAAAGGCTTCAGATCAAGTGTAAGGATAAAGACAGCTTAGTTTCAGCTTTCTTAGCTTTAGCATTCATAACTATAAATATAGCTTAGTAGCACTGACTACATGGGCTTGTTGAGAAGATAAAATTTGGTGATATACATAAAGGGTCTAATATAAAGTTCTTCATATAGGCCACTCAACAAATATTTATAATACATTTCATTTACATTCTCAGTTAAAAGATGAAAAATAATATAAATGCAGTAGAGCAAGTTTTATCCCAACCTGTATACTTTCCCTCCAAGATATATCTAAATCTACAAAGATACAGCTTTAGTTGCCTTACTTGGTGAGAAGTCCAGTAAGTGTCACAGTAAATTGGAAAGCAAGATACCAGGAAAAAAACTTTTAAGTATGCAGTAACTTAGAACCAATAATCTAGGAAAAAATGGAATGAATTTATAGGGTGTCATGTATTGTGAAATAAATATATAGTGAACTAGACCATTTTGGCAAGTAGGTCTCATTTAACAATGAATACTGTTCATATGATAAAAATGTCCAATGTGATTAGCACTATGCTTGCTAATGTGAGAAATTCAAAGGAAGTTCCAGATTTGACCTCTGTTCTGAAATGTTTAGTATCTAATGGGTTGAAAGACTAACACACATGAAAAATTAAGACACAAATTTAAATTGTAATTTTCTATTGAATTAAAAGATCACCAGTTCAGTTCAGATCAGTCGCTCAGTCGTGTCCAACTCTTCGTGACCCCATGAACCACAACACGCCAGACCTCCCTGTCCATCACCAACTCCCGGAGTTCACTCAGATTCACATCCATCGAGTCAGTGATGCTATCCAGCCATCTCATCCTCTGGCATCCCCTTCTCTTCCTGCCCCCAATCCCTCCCAGCATCAGTCTTTTCAAATGAGTCAGCTCTTCATACGAGGTGGCCAAAATATTGGAGTTTCAGCTTCAACATCATTCCTGACAATGAACACCCAGGACTGATCTTCTTTAGGATGGACTGGTTAAATCTCCTTACAGTCCAAGGGACTCTCAAGAGTCTTCTCCAACACCACAGTTCAAAAGCATCAATTCTTCGGCACTCAGCTTTCTTTATAGTCCAACTCTCATATCCATACATGACCACTGGAAAAACCATAGCCTTGACTAGATGGACCTTTATTTGGCAAAGTAACATATCTGCTTTTTAATATGCTGTCTAGGTTGGTCATAACTTTCTTCCAAGGAGTAAGCTTCTTTTAATTTCACGGCTGCAATCACCATCTGCAGTGATTTTGGAGCCAGAAAAATAAAGTCAGCCACTGTTTCCACTGTTTCCCCATCTATTTGCCATGAAGTGATGGAACAAGATGCTATGATCTTAGTTTTCTGAATGTTGAGCTTTAAGCCAACATTTTCACTTTCCCCTTTCACTGTTATCAAGAGGCCCTTTAGTTCTTCATTGCTTTCTGCCATAAGGGTGGTGTCCTCTGCGTATCTGAGGTTATTGATATTTCTCCTGGCAATCTTGATTCCAGCTTGTTCTTCTTCCAGCCCAGCGTTTCTCATGATGGACTCTGCATAGAAGTTAAATAAGCAGGGTGACAATATACAGCCTTGACATACTCCTTTTCCGATTTGGAACCAGTCTGTTGTTCCATGTCCAGTTCTAACTGTTGCTTTCTGACCTGCATATACATTTCTCAAGAAGCAGGTCAGGTGGTCTGATATTCCCATCTCTTTCAGAATTTTCCACAGTTTATTGTGCCACACAGTCAAAGGCTTTGGCAAAGTCAATAAAACAGAAATAGATGTTTTTCTGGAACTCTCTTGCTTTTTTCATGATCCAGCAGATGTTAGCAACCTGATCTCTGATTCCTTTTTTTCTAAAACCAGCTTGAGCATCTGGAAGCTCACAGTTCACATATTGCAGAAGCCTGGCTTGGAGAATTTTAAGCATTACTTTATTAGCGTGTGAGATGAGTGCAATTGTGCGGTAGTCTGAGCATTCTTTGTCATTGCTGTTCTTTGGGATTGTAATGAAAACTGACCATTTCCAATCCTGTGGCCACTGCTGAGTTTTCCAAATTTGCTGGCATATTGAGTGCAGCACTTTCACAGCATCATCTTTCAGGATTTGAAATAGCTCAACTGGAGTTCCATCACCTCCACTAGCTTTGTTCATAGTGATGCTTCCTAAGGCCCACTTGACTTCACATTCCAAGATGTCTGGCTCTAGGTGAGTGATCACACCATCGTGATTATCTGGGTCATGAAGATCTTTTTTGTACAGTTCTGTGTATTCTTGTCACCTCTTCTTAATATCTTCTGCTTCTGTTAGGTCCATACCATTTCTGTCCTTTATCAAACCCATCTTTGCAGAAATGTTCCCTTTGCATCTCTAATTTTCTTGAAGAGATCTCTAGTCTTTCCCATTCTATTGTTTTCCTCTATTTCTTTGCATTGATTGCTAAGGAAGGCTTTCTTATCTCTTCTTGCTATTCTTTGGAACTCTGCATTCAAATGGGTATATCTTTCCCTTTCTCCTTTGCTTTTCACTTCCCTTCTTTTCATAGTTATTTGTAAGGCCTCCTCAGACAGCCATTTTGTCTTTTGCATTTCTTTTCCATGGGGATGGTCTTGATTCCTGTCTCCTGTACCATGTCATGAACCCTGTCGATAGTTCATCAGGCACTCTATCAGATCTAGTCCCTTAAATCTATTTCTCACTTCCTCTGTATAGTGGATTTGATTTAGGTCATACCTGAATAGTCTAGTAGTTTTCTCCACTTTCTTCAATTTCAGTCTGAATTTCATCAGCACTTACCAAGTGAAAAGTCGTACTATTTAGACAGTGATTCAGTCACTTAAATATCCTGCAAACAAGTAGTCAAGAATGATATTTGCATAAATAATATAGGGGTAACCCTGGAAGGAGAAAAATGAAACTTCAAAGGGTTAATTAATATGGAAACAGTCATTCTAAAATTTCCATGTCAGAATTTCTATAGTGAATCTGTAGTTTAGGAACTGAGATGGAATTTTAAATAAGGTTTGAGTCACAAAGAAGACAAGACTGCACTGAGGCAGAGAAAACATCAGTGGAAGGATGGGCTAAGATTGCATATGGCTTGTCCATGGAATAATGAGAAGGCCTATATGGCTTCAGCAACTACCTAAAGTTATGTAAGATAGAGAGGATGTGATTGTCATTGCACAGACTGAGAAGCTTCATAAGCAATGCAAATTTGCTTCTATGGAAATAGGATAGTTCTTTTCTTAAAAAGAATCATAACAAAAAGAATCCTAACAAAACAATGGATAATATTAGTCTGTTAGTCATATTCATGTGTTCAACAACTAGCTACAGGCAGCTAACAAAGCAAATGCTAGGCACTGTAGGAAATAAAATTGAGTAAGATATAGTACACTGCTCTGAAATCTACTTAAAAATTAGGACATGAAATCATGACAAAAATCAATAGAATCACAGCAGAATATAAGTTCTACCAGATAGATACATGACAATACTGTGAGAAGAAGTAGGTAGCTTATGAATTGTGGTAACATGATATTTGGATAGGACCTCGGAGGGTAGATATAGGTAAAGATAAGAAAGGATAAGAGATATAGGTAAAGATAAGGAGTATCTTTGGGAGAAAAGAGTATGACTAGAAGCAGTTTATTTCAACAACAGTTGCATGCCCACTGTGTGCCAGGTCCTGGATTGATGGGGTATAAACACTCATCACAGCCCCTGCCCTTAATTGCCTAACACGGGTGAGCAGAGCACTTGTTCTCAGGGACATTTGCGGAGTTGCATTCAGGCAGAGCATTTCTATATGAAAAAGAAATAGAATGAAGCTGGGAAGATAAATTGAACCAATATATTAACGAGAGCTTTAAATGCCAGGCTAATTTATATTCAATTCTACTGGGTATAGGTTCATTGAAATCTGTTGCCATAGTTCTTAGCAGGGGAGTGAAATTATGACAATTGTGTTTTAGGCAGTTTAAACTGGAAGAAATGTATTGAATGGACTTTAAGAAAGAGACTTGAAAACTAGGAGGTTATTGTTACACTAATAAAGAATAGAGTGACAGTAGAGTCGGATAGCTGGTGACAGTAAAAGCTGACACATATCAAGAATATGTTAATGCTCTAGTCATTTGTTCAGGGCTTAAGTGAGTTACAGCATTTAATCTTCACAATATCCCTATGTGATGGGTACTGTTATTATTCCCAAGTGACAGATGAGTAAACTGAGCACAAAGATGTTAAGGAGCATGCCCATGACCCACAACTAGCAAATGATGAGGCAAATCGAAGCACAGGCCATCTCTAGAAACTGTATTTTTAACCGCTGGCTATAGAGTTGAAAAGAGATAGAAATTTTGAAGTTGCATGTCTGATTTTAAAAATAGCTCAATTAACAAATACAAGGAGGTTTAAATACTTTTTTCACTTAACTTTACCAGCTTAAAAAAAAGTTATACCATCCCTTTCCTAAATCAGACTCATTGAAAAGGTTAGTGGTTTTCAAATTCAATAATAGAATTTTAATAGCAGAATATATCTCAGAGAATACTTACTCCCACCTTACAACTTTATGGAAGAGGGAGCTGAGACCAAGATTAAGAGAACCGCCCAAAGTCAAAAAGCTAGCTAGGGATTGGACTCAGATTAAAATCCACACTTCCTGTTTTCTGGCCTACTGTAATATAGTAGTTTGATTTTATTATATAAAAAAGGACATACCTCTTTATTAGGTTTTCCATAGCAAACATAAGAGATCATAATATTGAGTCATAGAGGGAGAACAGTTTTTACTTATAAGTTCCAGAAATATATGTGATTGGTTGCATACCTACTAACTCAAAATCAAAACCATAAGAATATTAACTACTTAGCCCATTTATCATTTTAGTAGTTTTAACAGATGAGTTTATCGGCAACAGTGGATTTTCAGGCAAAGATGTTCAGCAGGTCGACTTCCATATTATACCAAATTCTTAGTGAACAAGTATATCAAACTCCTTGTACTACTTGTTACCTCATGATGATAAATAAGTAACAGGATATTTTTTATGGGGGTAGGGGTCACCAAAATGTGCCCAAGTTTGAAATGCATCACTGTCTTGAGCGTACATCTTCCTAGGAGTACTTTGGCCTTTTTCTGGTCGTATTACCAGGTTTTTCTCCCCTTGCAACAGTAGAGACATCACTGATAGTTAAAGCATATCCAGATCAATTCACTCTCATTTATTCCATGAATCATTGCCAAACTCAGAGATAAAGAACAAAAGGAAGCACATCATTTTCAATTGAATGGCACTCAATGAAATATATTTACAATATTTAGTACATAAGAGAATGTCTCACATTAATGTAGGACCAAAATACCTGGACAACTCCGTGGGTTCAAGGCTACTGGAAGGTGCCAAGAAGGCCACCATACAAACAGAGAGGCCACACTGCGAGGCTCAAAGAGCAACGGTGCAGGTTTCTCTGTCAGGAACAAGACAAGTCCAAATAACAACTGGGAATACTTTATCAGCTCTTTCCCCTTTAGTCTCCCCAGCTACAGATATAACATTAATAGTAATAATAATAATGAAAGGAGCTCAGAAGTAAGAAGAAAATATAAAGCAGTAAGTTTGTAAAGAAAAGCTTGATTAGCTTCAAACTCATAGGATTAGCAATTGATTAAAGATGAATGCGTTAATAACACAGAGTTCATGTCACTGGAGAGCATAAGAGAGAGATAAAAGAAACATGTTGAAGTGGGGTGAGTGAAGAAAAAAAAGAGAGGAAAGCCAATAAAAATATTTAAAGCAAAAGAAGAGAAGAAAGAAAATGAAAGAAATTAAGCTGACAGGAAGGAACATATGAGATGCAGCTGTGATGCTCGTTTGCTCTTCTTTTAAAATGTAAATTACTTCTGATTTTGAAGTCAAGATCTAGCTATTTTCCTGTGGAAATATAGCCATATACACTTTAAATAATCTCTTCTACAAAGGAGAGAAAATTAGAAAAGATAATGTAGTTTTACTGTAAGGAATTTAAAAAATAGTCCTAAAAACCTAAAGGCATTTCAGTGTAACTTGTCTGCAGCAGACAACAGCTTTGAAAACCTCCAAATTTCCTAGCCTGATGTAGGCACAAAGAGAGCCTGAGACTTCGTTGCCTGGCAACCGCACTCATCACAGGCAGCTGGGGTAAAAGGAACCGGCTGGTGCCAAATGGCCTTTCACCTGCTTCGTTAAAGTGAAATCTGTGAAAGAGTTACCTCGAAAGGCCCAAAGTTCCCCTTGAGAAACAGGGGTTTGAGAAACCTTTCTGTAGCTTCACTTTCTTTGCCAAATCACTTGAAGTGGGGTTTCTAATGCCTAAGTAATCAGGGGCCCTTTTTTCTCTCCTTCCCCCTCCCCTGTATGCCATTCCGGATAGAGCAGGCTGCAAGCTTGGTGTTCGGACTCTGTATGCAAGAGAAAGGAAATCACTTTTTTGTTTATCCACCCCCACTTCAATGTAAAAACAGAATATTTTTATATTTATTCCTAAATTGTTTATAAACTTATTAGTCTTAGTTTTATCAGAAAGCAAATCTAATGAAAAAAAAACGAGATGTTTATGAAATACAGTACAGTGTGTGTTCTCAATCCTTTCCAACTCTTGGCAACCCTATGGACTGTAACCCGCCAGGCTCCTCTGTCCTTAGGATTCTCCAGGCAAGAATACTGGAGTGGGTTACCATTTCCTCTTCCAGGGGATCTTCCTGACACAGGGATTGAACTCAAGTCCTGCACAGCATTCAGATTTTCTACCGCTAAGCCGGGAAAGGGGTGTGTGTGTGTGGTGGGGGGGAGGGGGGCGGGTGTGTACACACCTCTCCCATTCCACCTCCAGAATTAAAGAGGAAATACATTTTTATTCTCAACTTGACTTCCCCAAGGCAGTCTTTTGTGATTGTCAGTAGCTATAGCATCATCCAGAAGACTTTGGTCAATGAAGGTGAAGAGGTGTCAAATAGCTAAAAAGAAACAGGGAACAGCTTATAAGCACTCCTAATACTTCCCACAGAGGTCAAATCAATTACTAAAGACAGGTCAAAGAAGATAGAAGGAATGTAATTTTGCTTTAAGTTGAAAATATATCTGACCCCAAGTTTATGGCTTCAACCTTCTCAGGAATGGTTATGAGGATTTTCACTGACATTATTCATCTAACCTTATCTTAGAAGTAAAACTTCCCAGAAAATGTATTATGTGTCAAAATGTGATGTATTTGGTCAACCAACTGTTCTTAAGTAATTAAGTGTTTAAGCAGATTCTTTGCTCTTCAAGGACAGTTGAGTGTTTCTATAATTATATATTATTAAATAGCTTTTTAAAAATAGTCTTCATTTACAAAGTTAAAAATGGAAGATGGCTTTTTTTTCTTTAAAAAGCTGGCAATATAATTCTTTTGGCGAAAAGCAATTTAGGGTTGAAAGTGAGACCTTGAGGCCATAGGTTAGCACACAAGTCTTTAACCTTGGCTGTACATTCAAAGTACCTGGGGAACTTTTTAAAATCACTGATTTACTACTCGAACCTCCCTTCTCCATCACGGCTGTAATCTTGATTTCACATCTATGTCAATTATGTATGAAACAGCATCAGTATGTGCCCATGAATTAAGTTAACTTAGATTTTTAAAAGTTTTAGAACTGTCTTACTGTTATTTTCTGGGAGACTGACTAGTTAAAATACTGTAGAAAAAATAAGGAGTGCTTTGTTTTTGTTTTGTTTTTTTTTGGCTGGGCTTGGATCTTCATTGCTGTGTATGAGTTTTCTCTAGTTGCAATGAGTAGGGGCTACTCTTTGCTGTGGTGCTCAGGCTTCTCACTGCTGTGGCTTCTCTTGTTGCAGAGCACAGGCTCTAGGTGTATGGGCTTCAGTATTTGCAGCATATAGACTCGTAGTTGTAGCTCCTGGGCCCGAGAGCGCTGGCTTAGTAGTTGTGGCACACTGGCTTAGCTGCTCCACAGCAAGTGGAATCTTCCTGGACCAGGGATAAAACAAGTGTCCCCTGCATTAGCAGGCTGATTCTTATCCACTGTACCACTAGGGAAGTCCAAGCACAGGATTTAATGTTATTTATGCCTAATTGCTTTTCCCAATACCTGTGCCTCTCTAGTTACATGTTACTGTACCCTTCCATTCTATGCTGTACCTTAATAATGTACTAAAAAAGCTGGAGGCAATTAATGTTCATAAAAATATTCTACATTTTGTGGAAGTGTGAGTCACTGCAGATGGTGACTGCAGCCATGAAATTAAAAGCCGCTTACTTCTTGGAAGGAAAATTATGACCAACCTAGATAGCATATTGAAAAGCAGAGACATTACTTTGCCAACAAAGGTCCATCTAGTCAAGGCCATGGTTTTTCCTGTGGTCATGTATGGATGTGAGAGTTGGACTGTGAAGAAAGCTGAGCGCCAAAAAATTGATGCTTTTGAACTGTGGTGGTGGAGAAGACTCTTGAGAGTCCCTTGGACTGCAAGGGGATCCAACCAGTCCATTCTAAAGGAGATCAGCCCTGGGTGTTCTTTGGAAGGAATGATGATGAAGCTGAAACTCCAGTACTTTGGCCACCTCATGCGAAGTGTTGACTCATTGGAAAAGACTTTGATGCTGGGAGGGATTGGGGGCAGGAGGAGAAGGGGACAATAGAGGATGAGATGGCTGGATGGCATCACTGACTCGATGGACATGAGTTTGAGTGAACTCTGGGAGTTGGTGATGGACAGGGAAGCGTGCTGCGATTCATGGGGTCGCAAACAGTCGGACACGACTGAGCGACTGAACTGAAGTAGTAAAGCAAATGGTAGCTCTTACTATTAGCATCCAGCCAGTTTGCTTTTGGAGAAGGCAATGGCACCCCGCTCCAGTACTCCTGCCTGGAAAATCCCATGGATGGAGGAGCCTGGAAGGCTGCAGTCCATGCGGTCTCCAAGAGTCAGACACGACTGAGCGACTTCACTTTCACTTTTCACTTTCATGCATTGGAGAAGGAAATGGCAACCCACTCCAGTGTTCTTGCCTGGAGAATCCCAGGGATGGGGGAGCCTGGTGGGCTGCCATCTATGGGGTCACACAGAGTCAGACACGACTGAAGTGACTTAGCAGCAGCAGCAGTTTGATTTGGTCGCAGAGGGCCATAACCGCTAGACTGACACTGTACAGCTCCAAGTTGTGTGTGTCCATGTGTGTATAGAGAGAGAGAGAGGAATTTTTATATACACTTGTGTGTGTGTGTGTTAGCTGTTCAGTCATGTCCCACTCTTTGTGACCACATGGACTCTAGCTCACCAGGCTCCTCTGTCCATGGAATTCTCTAGGCAAGAATACTAGAGTGGTTTGCCATTCCCTTCTCCAGGGGATCTTCCCAACCCAGGGATCAATCTTGGGTCTCCAGTATTGAAGGCAGATTCGTTACCATCTGAGCCACCAGTCAATCATAGGCTGAGCTATTTTTTCCAGAAAACCAATATATATTTTCTTAGCATGTAGTATTATTTTCTGATAGAATTATTAGAGTGTTTGTAATATTATACCATCCTATGAAAGAAATAGAAAGATTCATGTTGTTAATAATTCTCTACTTCTAATATTAATGATGAAAACAGTGATTTGTAAGTAAGAATTAGGATCCATCTCTTGTCATTTTCAGATCTTGTTTATAAATTCTGTTCTCCACTAAAGAGAACAAGGAATCCTAGGAGAAACAGATAATACCAGTGCTAAGGCATGGAAAGTACAAGATGAGCCTGTTTTGACAAAAAGAAAGGAGTAAAGAAAAAAGGGACATGTCAAACAAATACACAATTGAGCTCAAAAACACTCTGCCTGGCTAAATCTGGGACAATTTGACCACCAAAATAAATATTGGTAGTAACGGATTATATATAAGCTGGTGAGTGAAATCAGTTCAATTCAGTTCAGTTCAGTTCAGTCATTCAGTTGTGTCTGATTCTTTGCAACCCCATGGACTGGAGTACTCCAGGCCTCCCTGTCCATTGCCAACTCCCAGAATTTACTCAAACTCATGACCATTGAGTCGGTGATGCCATCCAACCATCTCATCCTCTGTCATCCCCTTCTCCTCCTGCCTTCAATCTTTCCCAGCATCAGGATCTTTTCAAATGAGTTAGTTCTTTGCATCAGGTGGCCAAAGTATTGGAGTTTCAGCTTCAGCATCAGTCCTTCCAATGAATATTCAGGAGTGATTTCCTTTAGGATGGACTGGTTGAATCTCCTTGCAGTCCGAGGGACTCTCAAGAGTCTTCTCCAACACCACAGTTCAAAAGCATCTCTTTGACACTCACCTTTCTTTATAGTCCAGCTCTCATATCCATATGTGACTACTGGAAAAACCGTAGCTTTGACTAGACAGACTTTTGTTGGCAAATTATGTCTCTGCTTTTTAATATGCTATCTAGGTTGGTCATAACTTTTTTTCCAAGGAGCAAGCGTCTTTTAATTGCATGGTTGAGGTCACCATCTGCAGTGACTTTGGAGCCCAAGAAAATAAAGTCTCTCACTGTTTCCACTGTTTCTTCATCTATTTGCCATGAAGTGATGGGACCAGATGCCATGATCTTGGTTTTATTAATGCTGAGTTTTAAGCCAACTTTTTCACTCCCCCCTTTCACTTTCATTAAGTTCTTTCATCAAAGAACTTTTAGTTCTTTGCTTTCTGCCATAACAGTGGTATCATCAGCATATCTGAGGTTATTGATATTTCTCCTGGAAATCTTGATTCCAGCTTATGCTTCATCCAGCCCAGTGTTTCTCATGGTGTACTCTGCATAGAAGTTAAATAAGTAGGGTGACAATACACAGCCTTCACATACTTGTTTCCCTATTTGGAACCAGTCTGTTGTTCCATGTCCAGTTCTAACTGTTGCTTCTTGACCTGCATACATATTTCTTAGGAGGCAGGTCAGGTGGTCTGGTATTCCCATCTGTTTCAGAATTTTCCACAGTTTGTTGTGGTCCACACAGTAGAAGTAGATGTTTTTCTGGAACTCTCTTGCTTTTTCAATGATCCAGTGGATGTTGGCAATTTGATCTCTGTTTCCTCTGTCTTTTCTAAACCCAGCTTGGACATCTGGAAGTTCACGATTCACATACTGTTGAAGCCTTTTAGTGTCTCCTGTGGAGGTACAGGTCAGCAGTGGACTGCCTCAGGGGAAGGGCCTCTGGGTGCAGCGGACTTAGGTATGGCATAAGCCCTCTTGGAGGAGGGTGCCGTTAACCTCAACATAGAGCCACCAGAACTTACACAGGACTGGGAAACAGACTCTTGGTGGGCACAAACAGAAACTTATGTGCACCAGGACCCAGGAGAAAGGAGCAGTGACCCCACAAGAGACTGACACAGACTTGCCCATAAGTGTCCAGGAGTCTCCGGCAGAGGCATTGGTCGCTGGTGGCCTGCTGCATGGCTGGGGGCACCGAGTATAGCGGTGCATGCATGGGACCGTTTGAAGGAGGTCGCCATTATCTTCATTACCTCTACCATAGTTTGGCCCAGGCAAATAACAGGGAGGGAACACAGTCCCACCCATCAACAGAAAATTTGATTAAAGATTTACTGAACATGGCCCCTCCCAGCAGAACAAGACCCAGTTTCCCCCTCAGTCTGTCTCTCCCATCAGGAAGCTTTCATAAGCCTCTTATCCTTCTCCATCAGAGGGCAGACAGTCTGAAAAGCACAATCACAGGAAACTAACCATTCTGATCAGATGGCCCACAGCCTTGTCTAACTGAGTGAAACTATGAGCCATGCCATGTAGGGCCACCAAGACAGATGGGTCAGGGTGGAGAGTTCTGATAAAATGTGGTCCACTGGAGAAGGGAATGGCAAACCACTTCAGTATTCTTGCCTTGAGAACCCTGTGGTAGTTGAAATAAACATCTATAACTACACACTTACATAAATAAATGAATAAATTTAAAATAAATGAAGGGGAAAGGAAATGACCTTTTTATGGTAGAATGGAGATCAGTAAATGAAGAAAGAATTATGGAGTTAGAAAACCATGAGCAGACAGCAAATCTAGTGGATAAAAGTTTGATTAACAGGATATTTATTTCAAAGTACCTCTTTGCACTTACCTATTGATTGGGAAGGGAAAATATTGACTTTATCATGGAGAAACCTGGTTGACACCACTTTACCCAAGCAATCAAAACTAATATCACTAATATTAGTGCAGTCTGAATCATGTGCACCAATACCATTCACTAAGAAGGGTAAAATATCATTTCAGTGGATTTCCAGATAAAAATGAATAACCTGAAACTAACAACAATGAATCAACAGATAAATTCAAATTGAGGGGTTTTCTGAAAAATAATAATAATAATAATCATCTATATCATTAAACAATTTAAGGCTAAAACTACTATGTCTGCCTGAGGATCTGTCCCAAATGGTGGCTCATATGATAAACAATCTGCCTGCAATGCAGGAGACCTGTGTTCGACCCTTGGGTCAGGAAGACCCCCTGGAGAAAGGAATGGCTACCCACTCCAGTATTCTTGTTTGGAGAATTCCATGGACAGAGGAGCCTGGCAGGCTACAGTCCATGGGGTCACAAAGAGTCAGACACAACTGAGCAAATAACACTTTCATAAAAATATAAATATGATCCATGTTCCTGGTGAACATCAAACAGTGAGAGACTTTATTTTCTTGGGCTCCAAAGTCACTGCAGATGGACTGTAGCCATGAAATTAAAAGACACTTGCTCCTTGGGAAAAAAGCTATTACCAACCTAGATAGCATATTAGAAAGCAGAGACATTACTTTGCCAAAAAAGGTCCATCTAGTCAAAGCTATGGTTTTTCCAGTAGTCATGTATGGATGTGACAGCTGGACTATAAAGAAAGCTGAACACTGAAGAACTGATGCTCTTGAACTGTGGTGTTGGAGAAGACTCTTGAGAGTCTCTTGGACTGCAAGGAGATCCAACCAGTCCATCCTAAAGGAAATCATTCCTAAATATTTATTAGAAGGACTGAAGCTGAAGTTGAAACTTCAATAATTTGGCCACTTCATGTGAAGAACTGACTCATTTGAAAAGACCCTGATGCTGGGAAAGATTGAAGGCAGGAGGAGAAGGGGATGACAGAGGATGAGATGGTTGGATGGCATCACCGACTTGATGGACATGAGTTTGAGTAAGCTCCAGGAGTTGGTGATGGACAGGGAAGCCTGGTGTGCTGCAGTCCATGGGGTCACAAAGAGTCAGACATGACTGAGGGACTGAACTGAACTGATGTTCCTGATTTGGATCTTGAAGAGAGAAAATATAAGAAAATATCTTTATTTTGATTACTATGTTAACCATAGGTAAGAGAATAAACATATTAGGAAACAAATAGTGCATTATTTAGGGGGTTAAAATTCATCTCTCTGGTTTACCTTCAAATGAGTCACAAAAATAATAATAATATGCAAGTATATATAGAGAAACCAATGGGACAAAATGTAAAGAGTTGAATCCGGGTATAATATAGGTTATGTGGGTATTCCTAGTTCCTTGTACTATTCCTGAAAACTTTCTGTGACTTTAAAAGCATAACAAAATAAAAAGTTACAAACAAATTTATAAATATATATCAGGCCCTCTTCCCACTCACTCTCCAAAAGAGTTGTCCCCTGGAGAGTATTGAGTAAAAAAAAAAAATACTGCAAAATTCCAGTGTTTCTAGCTCCAGGATCTTTGAAGTATAGCTCAAAAACACAGGTTGGAGAAGAGCTCCAATTTCACTCTACTAGGAAAAGTTCTCAAAGGTAATACACGACTTCATCTTAAGTTTGGTTCTCGTTTGATTGTAAGAATAGTAGTAAGAAAGCAAGAATCACATTGATTATTCTTTTACCTTAGGGAAAAAAATCTTTTATTGTTGGTGAAAAATTTTTGATGCATCTTTTATAAATGATAAAGAAAACTTTTTCTAAAGTAGCTGGATGTTTGTAAGCCTACAGCTATTCTGAAGACTCGAAACACACATAGCAGTTTGAGCACTTTCTATCGCTATCTGTAACACTATCTATCGCTATCTGTAACAATATCTATTGCTATTTCTAACACTATCTATTAACCCTCTGTTTAATGAGATCAAGATTCTTTTTGTTTGAGAAGAAAATAGACTGAGTTTGCTAGGAGTGCAATCCCAGGACATTTGCATCCTTTTCCTTGCTAGAAAGTTTCTTCTATTTATTTATAATAATCTTGTGGTCTACAGCCTTTATCTGTTAAATTATAGCAAATTTTTCACTCACTAATTAACTCTGATTAGAATTCAGTCCTTGAAGGTAATATTTATGACAGCCACATTGAAGGATATATATTTCAGATAAGCTCTCAGTAACTCTTAGAAAAAAAGTCAAAAATAATAAATTATCCACACTTTTCCAACTTTTCAATGTTTATTAGAAATGACATTTTCTGTCATTCACTAGATATAAATTGCCTGAGATATAAACTTATCATAAGAAAACATTCACATACTCTTGACATTAACTCAGGCTTGTCTAGTGGAATGAAACACACCCTCACTCATATGAGTCTATTTTCTTATAGTTAATTAAACTTTTTTGAAGTTAAATACAATTTTCACTGGAATCAAAATTTTTATTGGACATCTTATTATTATACCATCCTTTATTATCTCTCTGATGGTCAGATTCCTCATGTGTAAAGTGGAAATTATGAATGCTACATGAAATAAAGTGCTTAGTACAATGTCTGCCACCTAAGTACTCAATAAATGGTGTCCATATATATATAGTTTATCTTACATAAGACAGCTTCAAGTTGAGAATACCATATTGAACACATGTTTATCAGCTCCAAGATTAAAAAACAAGAGATCTCAGAAAAAGTTTAGCAGACACAGCAGCAAAATAACATTGGTAGTTAGAATCGCAGGCTCCTGCCATGCGGAGGGAGATGTTAATAAAAAGTGAGCTGGTCTCCACCACCAGTCATTTCAGTATCCCAGCAGAGATTTGGAAGGATTTGATAGAGGAGGATGGAAAATTATGGAGGAAAAAAAGTGTGTGGAGGGAGTGGGTGGAGAAGGGAGATGGAAGGTAATTTGAAAGTCTATGTTCAGCACCTTCTCTTCTCCTCCTCCAACTCCCACACACTGAATACAAGTAATCTCTGAGGCCAGAAAGTGAAGACTGAATCATTGATAACAGGTGAAGATAAAATCACTGGAACAAAAGGCACACAGTAGAGCAAGAAAGAGGCACACACTTGAAAGTAAGAGTAATTGTTGACCCACAGTATACATAACAGTGTGACTCTAAGACCTCTTCCCCACCCTACACAGATTACTAGAACTCAACGGTCAGGCTACAGGTAGAAAAGCAGAGAACTTTTTTTGTAGAAAAAGATTCCCAAGATAGACTTTCCTGCATTGAAATTTAGGGGCTGGCTGGCGATCATTCAGGCCCATTCTGCAAGAGTGAGGAGTGCTTTACAAGCACAGATATTATAGAGCTTTCATTCAAATTTGAAAGCCTTGCTGCTAATTAAGAATGGTCACCATCCAATCAAACAATGGGCCAAAGAACTAAATAGACATTTATCCAAAGAAGACATGCAGATGGCTAACAAACATGAAAAGATGCTCAACGTCACTCGTTATCAGAGAAATGCACATCAAAACCGCAATGAGATACCATCACAGGCCGGTCAGAATGGCTGCTCAAAAAGTCTTCAAACAATAAATAATGGAGACAGTGCGGAGGAAAAGGAATCTCTTACACTGTTGGTAGGAATACAAACTAGTACAGCCACTATGGAGAACAGAGTGGAGATTCCTTAAAAAACTGAAAGTGAACTGCCATCAGTTCAGTTCAGTTCAGTTCAGTCGTTCAGTCCTGTCCGACTCTTTGCGACTCCATGAATCGCAGCACGCCAGGCCCCCCTGTCCATCACCAACTCCCGGAGTTCACTCAGACTCACGTCCATCGAGTCCGTGATGCCATCCAGACATCTCATCCTCAGTCGTCCCCTTCTCCTCCTGCCCCCAATCCCTCCCAGCATCAGAGTCTTTTCCAATGAGTCAACTCGTCGCATGAGGTGGGCAAAGTACTGGAGTTTCAGCTTTAGCGTCATTCCTTCCAAAGAACACCCAGGGCTGATCTCCTTTGGAATGGACTGGTTGGATCTCCTTGCAGGCCAAGGGACTCTCAAGAGTCTTCTCCAACATCACAGTTCAAACGCATCAATTCTTCGGTGCTCAGCCTTCTTCACAGTCCAACTCTCACATCCATACATGACTACTGGAAAAACCATAGCCTTGACTAGACGGACCTTAGTCGGCAAAGTAATATCTCTGCTTTTCAATATGATATCTAGGTTGGTCATAACTTGTCTTCCAAGGAGTAAGCGTCTTTTAATTTCATGGCTGCAGTCACCATCTGCAATGATTTTGGAGCCCCCCCAAAAATAAAGTCTGACACTGTTTCCACTGTTTCCCCATCTATTTCCCATGAAGTGATGGGACCCAATGCCATGATCTTCGTTTTCTGAATGTTGAGCTTTAAGCCAACTGTTTCACTCTCCTCTTTCACTTTCATTAAGAGGCTTTTTAGTTCCTCTGCACTTTCTTCCATAAGGGTGGTGTCATCTGCATATCTGAGGTTATTGATATTTCTCCCTGCAATCTTGATTCCAGCTTGTGTTTCTTCCAGTCCAGGGTTTCTCATGATGTACTCCTTATATAGGTTAAATAAGGAGGGTGACAATATACAGCCTTGACATACTCCTTTTCCTATTTGGAACCAGTCTGTTGCTCCCTGTCCAGTTCGAACTGTTGCTTCCTGACCTGCATACTGCCATACGACCCAGCAATCCCACTGCTGGGCATACCACTGAGGAAAGCAGAATTGAAAGACACAAGTGTACCCCAATGTTCATCACAGCACTGTTTACAATAGCCAGGACATGGAAGCAACCTAAATGTCCATCGGCAGAAGAATGGATGAGAAAGCTGTGGTACATATACACAGTGGAATATTCAGTTCAGTTCAGTTCAGTCGCTCAGTCGTGTCCCACTCTTTGTGACCCCATGAATCGCAGCACGCCAGGCCTCCCTGTCCATCACCAACTCCCGGAGTTCACTCAGACTCATATCCATCGAGTCAGTGATGGCATCCAGCCATCTCATCCTCTGTCGTCCCCTTCTCCTCCTGCCCCCAATCCCTACCAGCATCAGAGTCTTTTCCAATGAGTCAATCTCCGCATGAGGTGGCCAAAGTACTGGAGTTTCAGCTTCAGCATCATTCCCTCCAAAGGAATCCCAGGGCTGATCTCCTTCAGAATGGACTAGTTGGATCTCCTTGCAGTCCAAGGGACTCTCAGGAGTCTTCTCCAACACCACAGTTCAAAAGCATCAATTATTCAGCACTCAGCCTTCTTCACAGTCCAACTCCCACATCCATACATGACCACAGGAAAAACCATAGCTTTGGCTAGATGGACCTTTGTGGGCAAAGTAATGTCTCTGCTTTTCAATATGCTATGTAGTTTGGTCATAACTTTCCTTCCAAGGAGTAAGTATCTTTCAATTTCATGGCTGCAGTAACCATCTTCAGTGATTTTGGAGCCGAAAAATGTAAAGTCTGACACTGTTTCCACTATTTCCCCATCTATTTCCCATGAAGGGATGGGACCTGATGCCATGATCTTCGTTTTCTGAATGTTGAGCTTTAAGCCAAATTTTCACCCTCCACTTTCACTTTCATCAAGAGGCTTTTTAGTTCCTCTTCACTTTCTGTCATAAGGGTGGTGTCATCTGCATATCTGAGGTTATTGATATTTCTCCTGGCAATCTTGATTCCAGCGTGTGCTTCTTCCAGCCCACCGTTTCTCATGCTGTACCCTGCATATAAGTTAAATAAGCAAGGTGACAGTATACAGCCTTGACGTACTCCTTTTCCTATTTGGAACCAGTCTGTTGTTCCGTGTCCAGGTTGCTTTCTGACCTGCATATAGGTTTCTCAAGAAGCAGGTCAGGTAGTCTGGTATTCCCATCTCTTTCAGAATTTTCCAAAGTTTATTGTGATCCATACAGTCAAAGGCTTTTACATAGTCAATAAAGCAGAAATAGATGTTTTTCTGGAACTCTCTTGCTTTTTCCATGATCCGGCGGATGTTGGCAATTTGATCTCTGGTTCCTCTGCCTTTTCTAAAACCAGCTTGAATATCTGGAAGTTCACAGTTCATGTATTGCTGAAGCCTGGCTTGGAGAATTTTGAGCATTACTTTACTAGCATGTGAGATGAGTGCAATTGTGCGATAGTTTGAGCATTCTTTGGCATTGCCGTTCTTTGGGATTGGAATGAAAACTGACCTTTTCCAGTCCTGTGGCCACTGCTGAGTTTTCCAAATTTGCTGGCATATTAAGTGCAACACTTTCACAGCATCATCTTTCAGGATTTGAAATAGCTCAACTGGAATGCCATCACCTCCACTAGCTTTGTTTATAGTGATGCTTTCTAAGGCCCACTTGACTTCACATTCCAGGATGTCTGGCTCTAGATGAGTGATCACACTATATTGATTATCTTGGTTGTGAAGATCTTTTTTGTATAGTTCTTCTATATATTCTTGCTGTCTCTTTTTAATATTTTCTGCTTCTGTTAGATCCATACCATTTCTGTCCTTTATCGAGCCCATCTTTGCATGAAATGTTCCCTTGGTATCTCTAATTTTCTTGAAGAGATCTCTAGTCTTTCCCATTCTGTTGTTTTCCTCTGTTTCTTTGCACTGATCGCTGAAGAAGGCTTTCTTATCTCTTTTTGCTATTCTTTGGAACTCTACATTCAGATGCTTATAACTTTCCTAGTCTCCTTTGCTTTTTGCTTCTCTTCTTTTCACAGGTATTTGTAAGGTCTCCTCAGACAGCCATTTTGCTTTTTTGCATTTCTTTTCCATGGGGATGGTCTTGATCCCTGTCTCCTGTACAATGTCACAAACCTCATTCCATAGTTCATCAGGCACTCCATCTATCAGATCTAGGCCCTTAAATCCATTTCTCACCTCCACTGTATAATAATAGGGATTTTATTTAGGTCATACCTGAATGGTCTAGTGGTTTTCCCCACTTCTTCAATTTAAGTCTGAATTTGGCAATAAGGAGTTCATGATCTGAGCCACAGTCTGCTCCTGGTCTTGTTCTTGATGTCTGTATAGAGCTTCTCCATCTTTGCCTGCAAAGAATATAATCAGTCTGACTTTGGTGTTGACCATCTGATGATGCCCATGTGTAGAGTCTTCTCTTGTGTTGTTGGAAGAGGGTGTTTGCTATGACCAGTGCATTTTCTTGGCAAAACTCTATTAGTCTTTGCCCTGCTTCATTCTGTATTCCAAGGCCAAATTTGCCTGTTACTCCAGGGGTTTTTTGACTTCCTACTTTTGCATTCCAGTCCCCTATAATGAAAAGGACATCTTTTGGGGGTGTTAGTTCTAAAAGATCTTGTAGGTCTTCATAGAACCATTCAATTTCAGCTTCTTCAGCATTACTGGTTGGGGCGTAGACTTGGATTACTGTGATACTGAATGGTTTGCCTTGGAAACGAACAAAGATCATTCTGCTGCTTTGAGATTGCATCCAAGTACTGCATTTCAGACTCTTTTGTTTACCATGATGGCTACTCCATTTCTTCTAAGGGATTCCTGCCCACAGTAGTAGATATAATGGTCATCTGAGTTAAATTCACCCATTCCTGTCTATTTTAGTTTGCTGATCCCTAGAATGTCAACGTTCACTCTTGCCATCTCCTGTTTGACCACTTGCAGTTGGCCTTGATTCATGGACCTGACATTCCAGATTCCTATGCAATATTGCTCTTTACAGCCTTGCAGTCACATCCACAGCTTGGTATTGTTTTTGCTTTGGCTCCATCCCTTCATTCTTTCTGGAGTTATTTCTCCACTGATCTCCAGTAGCATATTGGGCACCTACTGACCTGGGGCATTCCTCTTTCAGTATCCTATCATTTTGCCTTTTCATACTGTTCATGGGGTTCTCAAGGCAAGAATACTGAAGTAGTTTGCTATTCTCTTCTCCAGTGGACCACATTGTGTCAGACCTCTCCACTATGCCCGCCCATCTTGGGTGGCCCCACAGAGCATGGCTTAGTTTCATTGAGTTAGACAAGGCTGTGGTCCTAGTGTGATAAGATTGACTAATTTTCGTTGATTATGGTTTCAGTGTGTCTACCCTCTTGTAACACCTACCATCTTACTTAGGTTTCTCTTACCTTGGGCATGGGGTATCTCTTCACAGCTGCTCCAGCAAAGCGCAGTCACTGCTCCTTACCTTGGACGAGGGGTATCTCCTCACCGCCGCCTCTCCCGACCTTGAATGTGGAATACTCAGCTATTAAAAAGAATGCATTTGAATCAGTTCTAATGAGGTGGATGAAACTGGATCCTATTATACAGAGTGAAGTAAGTCAGAAAGAAAAACACCAATACAGTATAGTAATGCATATATATGGAATTTAGAAAGATGGTAATGATAACCCTGTATATGAGACAGCAAAAGAGACACAGATGTAAAGAACAGACTTTTGGACTCTATGGGAGAAGGCGAGGGTGGGATGATTTGAGAGAATAGCACTGAAACATGTATATTATCATGTGTGAAATAGATCTCCAGTCCAGGTTCGATGCATAAGACGGGGTGCTTGGGGCTGGTGCACTGGGATGACCCTGAGGGATGGAATGGGGAGGGAGGCGGGAGGGAGGGTCAGGGTGGGGAACACATGTACACCCATGGCTGATTCATGTGAATGTATGGCAAAACCACCACAATATTTTAAGGTAGTTAGCCTCCAATTAAAAAAAAGAATGGTCACCAAGAATCATGAAAATATGCAGAAAACCTCAAGAGGGAGGCCAAGTAAGCAAACCCAGAAAAGAAATTCAGAGGAAAGATAACGCAGGAAGTGAAGAATTTCTCAAAATTAAACAAAAATGCATATTAATACATCAGGTAGACAGAAGGTTTTGCATCAGTAAAAAAGGGTGATATTTAGAAGGAAGAACTCTTAGTTAAGATATGATTGTTGAAACAAAATTTCTACAGAAACTTAGAAGTAAACAAAAATGTCAAGAAGATGGAAAATGTGAGAAAAAAGCTTAGAACTAACAGCATCAAACCAAGATCTCAAATAACCAATTAATATAAGTTTCATAAGAGAATAGGAGGGAGGTCATGAACATAAAAATTTTTTTTTACCAAGAAAGTTTTTCAAAACTAAAGATTGTACTTTTCCAAATTGAAAAAAGTACCAATACACTTAATTTCTTTAAACATCCAAAACGAAGTATACTGTGTCATGACATTTAGAATACTATGTTAAAGAGGTGATCTTAAACAATTAATAATAGAGATCGCATCCAAAGATGGAGAATCAGAAATACTTCAAGAAATTCAAAACCAACACCCGATGATTCAGAGAGGAAATGATTTTCAACCTAGATTTTTTTAAATTTAAGTATAAAAGTGAAATAAAGATATTTGCAGTCATGCAAAGATTTACAAGAAATCCCTTCATTTTTTAGGCAGCTGTTGGAAAGGAGTACATAATGAAAAAGAAAATTATATACAAGTATTCATGCCAGATTTTGGCAAATAAACTGTTTCCTTGTAATTTAAGTAATAGATCATCTGTATAGAAAGGGGAAAAGGAGGCAGTCTATAAATGATAAATCAACAAATTTTAAGTATTATTTTAATTTTAAATAATAATACTTAAAATTTGTCAATAAGTAAAATAAAAATGGATAAAATTATATTGAAAGCAGGAAAAGAGAAGGAGGTTGGTATAAGTGAAATGAAATTTTATCACTGAGAAAGGTCATAGATCATATTTGAAATCAATACTCAAAAACAGTGTTATAAACATATCTCCTATGCTTACAACTGAAATTTGGATCTATAATGATGTACTCAAAAAAACCGCTCATTTCTCATTTTCTCATGGAAGCAAAGTTCTAAGAGATGAGTAGATTAAGAGAGATGTTTCAAGTTATACTGACTTGTCAGAGGGTGTCCATTAAGCATCACATCTTAAATATTAGGAGCAAGGCTCCAGGGGAAATGGAAGCCTGCACTTGATATAGACCACTCTTAATCTCTGGCTTCCAGTACTGGTCGCATCTTGGGCAGGATATGAAAGGGAATACAGTACACCCATTGACTCTAGAGTATTGTGAGCAAAGCAGAACTAGAGTAAATATCGAGAAAATGCTAACACTTAGAGCATATGATACTAAGTATGATTCAGCTCCTCCCCATGGGTAGCCCAGTGGAGCATCCACAGGGATAGAACAGCCATGTCTTTCTTTTCCAGAGGCAAGAATCACTGGCTGGGTCAAAGGAGAGCTGATCGTGATTATAGGTGTCATTTCCAGCATTTCACAGTAAAATCTCTTTTGGAAAATCTGAGATATATAGGAAGTAGGGTGTGCTGAGAGCTTGCCAGTTAGTTAGATGAAGGTATTTGCTCTGTAGGCCTAGGCACAAGCTGTTAAAGCAAGTCTTTCTGATAAACAGGGATGGTATGGGGAGGAGGTGGGAGGGGGGTTCAGGATGGGGAACATGTGTACACCCATGGCGGATTCATGTTGATGTATGGTAAAACCAATACAATATTGTAAAGTAATTA
Source organism: Oryx dammah (assembly GCF_014754425.2). Lineage (NCBI taxonomy): Eukaryota > Metazoa > Chordata > Mammalia > Artiodactyla > Bovidae > Oryx > Oryx dammah. The sequence continues at coordinate 40,829,798 of NW_024070188.1, read as the reverse complement.
GCCTCCAATTAAAATAAATAAATTTATATTAAAAAATAAAAATGGAATGCTAGGTAATTTCAAAGAGGGCTGATGGGCCCAAATCCAGTTGCTCTTAAGGCTATGACCAAAGAATGAGTTCATCATTGGATGTAATAGTTACTTGATAGTGCTACGTATTCCTGATGGAGATTTGCAGTATGAAAAGGCAAAAAGATGGAGATACAAGCCACTCATATCCCTGATTGGTGATGTGGGAAAGTAAAAAGAAATGTAAATGTCTTCCAAGTTAAAAAAAAAAAAAAAAGACCTAAGGGAACATTTTTTCTATCTAAGATTATCACATACCATATTCCTGAAACAGTTCTCTCAACAGTCCCTAATGGAACTGTGAGAATTCTCTGGATCCCACATTGAATGACAATTGCAGAAAGCTCTTTGCTGTTATCAGCCAAGCCACAGATAACTGCGGAAGCATGCCTTTTTTGTAAGTGACATACCCTGCAAACTCCAAGCTTTGTGAGTGAGAAGCATCTCAGTGGGGACGGCTGCAGTCAGTGGTTTCAGATAGCACATGAGAGTGCACTTTCCTCGGATGACATTACACACACATCCCACCCACACTTTCATATAACATCTATATGAATCAGAGAAAGAAGAAAATGCTATAATCAAATATGAAATAAGAGGTATATAATTTGTGATTCATAAATCTGAGTTCTATTTGTCCTGCAACAGTATAAAATTTTTAAATAGAGGATTTGTGGCAAGATCTATCATGAACATAGTGAATTTTACTTCCCTAATTGTGATTCTTCAAATATGTGGTAACCTGCGAGGAAGAGGAGATCTTGTGACAGGCTCCACTCCGAGTGACAAGGTTTTTTCTGGTTTCAGATGGTATACGTGTGGTCCTTGTTTCCAGTTTAAACACTGACCCCTGAGTGAGACTATGCTTGATATTTCTCTCTTTATTTATCTCACTCTCTTCCCCTTTGTCTCTTCCTGATCTTGTCCCCAGAGGTTGACCTGCATGAATAGCAAGGGGATCCTTCCCCTCCATATTCCAATCATTTCCAGCTTGCCCTCCACAGGGCTGGATTGTATAAGCTGTTTCAGAGTCTGGCTGTAACATTTATCCTTTGCTGTGTAACAGATAGTCTATAATTTGGTGGCTTAAAATAACAATAGCAATTAACTCACAATTTCTATGGATCACGAGTGCAGGTATGGCTTACTTTCAGGCTCAGCTGGAAGGATTATTTTTAAAGCTCACTCCTGGTATTGTTGAAATGATTCAGATCTTCTCAGAGACTGGACTGAGGTCTTTCTTCCTACTGAGCTGTTGGCCGAAAGGCCTCCCTTGATTCTCTCCATAGAGCATCTCACAGCACAACACTGCAGCTCATCATAACAATTCAGTTCAGCCCTGTCGCTCAGTCAGGTCCAACTCTGTGGGACACCATGAACTGCAGCACACCAGGCTTCCCTGTCCATCACCAACTCCCAGAGCTTGCTCAAACTCAAGTCCATTAAGTCGGTGATGCCATCCATCCACCCACCTCATCCTCTGTTGTCCCATTCTCCTCCTGCCTTCAGTCTTTCCAAGCATCAGAATCTTTTCAAATGAGTCAGCCCTTCACATCAGGTGGTCAAAGTGTTGGAGCTTCAGTTTCAGCATCAGTCCTCCAATGAATATTCAGGAATTATTTCCTTTAGGATTGACTGGTTGGATCTCCTTGCAGTCCAAGGGACTTTCAAGAGTCTTCTCCAGCAAGTCAGTTCAATAGCATCAATTCTTCAGTGTTCAGCTTTCTTTATAGACCAACTCTCACATTCATACATAGACGACTGGAAAAACCATAGCTTTGACAAGTTGGACCTTTGTCAGCAAGGTAATGTCTCTGCTTTAAATAGCTGTCTAGGTTGGTCATACCTTTTCTTCCAAAGAGCAAGCATCTTTTAATTTCGTGGCTGCAGTCACTATCTGCAGTGATTTTGGAGCCCAAGAAAATAAAGTCTCTCACTGTTTCCATTGTTTCCCCATCTATTTGCCATGAAGTGATAGGACTAGATGCCATGATCTTCATTTTTTGAATGTGAAGTTTTAAGTCAGCTTTTTCACTCTCCTCTTTCACTTTCATCAAGAGGCATTTTAGTTCCACTTCATTTTCTGCCATAGGGATGGTGTCATCTGAATATCTAAGGTTATTGATATTTGTCCCGGCAATCTTGATTTCAACTTGTGTTCATCCAGCCCAGCATTTCACATGATGTACTATGCATATAGGTTAAATAAGCCGGGTGATGATATATAGCCTCAACATACTCCTTTCTCAAAAAAAAAAAAAAAAAAAAACATACTCCTTTCTCAATTTGGAACAAGTCTGTTGTTCCATGTCCATTTTTAACTGTTGCTTCTTTACATGCAAACAGATTTCTCAGGAGGCAGTAAGATGGTCTGGTATTCACATCTCTTTAAGAATTTTCCACAGTTTGTTGTGATCCACACAGTCAAAGGCTTTGGTATAGTCAATAAGGCAGATATTTTTCTGGAACTCTATTGTTTTTTCTATGATCAAATGGATGATGGCAATTTCATCTCTAGTTCCTCTGTCTTTTCTAAAACAAGCTTGAACATCTGGAAGTTTTCAGTTCACCAACTGTCCAAGCCTTTTTGGAAAATTTTGAGGATTATTTTGCTAGTGTGTGAGATGAGTGTAATTGTGCAGTAGTTTGAACTTCTTTGGCATTGCCCTTCTTTGGGATTGGAATGAAAACTGAACTTTTCCAGTTGTGTGGCCACTGCTGAGTTTTCTAAATTTGCTGGCATACTGAATGCAGCACTTTCACAGCATCATCTTTCAGGATTTGAAATAGCTCAACTGGAATTCCATCACCTCCACTAGCTTTGTTTGCAGGGATGCTTCCTAAGGCCCACTTGACTTGGCATTCCAGGATGTCTGGTTCTAGGTGAGTGATCACACCATCGTGATTATTTGGGTCATGAAGATCTTTTTTGTATAGTCCTTCTGTGTATTCTTGCCACCTCTTAATATCTAGTGCTTCTGTTAGGTCCATACCACTTATGTCCTTTATCTCGCCCATCTTTGCATGAAATGTTCCCTTGGTATCTCTAGTTTTCTTGAAGAGATCTCTAGTCTTTCCCATTTTATTGTTTTCCTCTATTTTTTTGCACTGAGCACTGAGGAAGGCTTCTTATCTCTCCTTGCTATTCTTTGGAACTCTGCATTCAGATGGGCATATCTTTCCTCTTCTTCTTTGTCTTTAGCTTCTCTTCTTTTCTCAGCTATTTGTAAGGCCTCCTCAGATAACCATTTCGCTTTTTTAAATTTCTTTTTCTTGGGGATAGTCTTGATCACTGCCTCCTATACAATGTCATGAACCTCCTTCCATAGTTCGTCAGGCATTCTGTCTATCAGATCTAATCCCTTGAATCTATTTGTCAGTTCACTGTATAATCATAAGGGATTTGATTTAGGTCATACCTGAATGGTCTAGTGGTTTTCTCTACTTCAAGTCTGAATTTTGCAATAAGGAGTTCATGATCTGAGCCAGAGTCAGCTCCCCATATTGTTTTTGCTGACTGTATAGAGCTTCTCCATCTTTGGCTGCAAAGACTATAATCAATCTGATTTCAGTATTGACCATCTGGTGATGTCCATGTGTAAAGTTGTCTCTTGGACAACTGTTGCTGGAAGTGGGTATTTTCTATGACCAGTTTGTTCTCTTGGCAAAACTCTATTAGCCTTTGCCCTGCTTCATTTTGTACTCCAAGGCCAAACTTGCCCATTACTCAAGATATCTCTTGACTTCCTAGTTATGCATTCCAGTCCCTATGATGAAAAGGACATCTTTTTTGGTGTTAGTTCTAGAAGGTCTTCTAGGTCTTCATAGAACCATTCAACTTCAGTCTCTTTGGCATTACTGGTTGGGGCATAGACTTGGATTACTGTGATATTGAGTGGTTTGCCTTGGAAACAAACCAAGATCATTCCTTTGTTTTTGAGACTGCACCCAAGTACTGCATTTTGGACTCTTTTGTTGACTATGAGGTCTACTCCATTTCTTCTAAGGGATTCTTGCCTACAGTAGTAGATGTAATGGTCATCTGAATTAAATTCACCGATTCCAGTCCATTTTAGTTCACTGGTTCCTAAAATTTCAGTGTTCACTTTTGCCACCTCCTGTTTGACCACTTCCAATTTGCCTTGATTCATGGACCTGACATTCCAGGTTCCTATGCAATGTTGTTCTTTACAGCATCAGACTTTACTTCCATCACCAATCACATCCACAACTGGGTGTTGTTTTTGCTTTGGCTCCATCTCTTCATTCTTTCTGGAGTTATTTCTCCACTCTTCTCCAGTAGCATATTGGGCACCTACGGAACCTAGGGAGTTTTTCTTTCAGTGCCACACCTTTTTTCCTTTTCATTCTGTTCATGGGGTTCTCAAGGCAAGAATACTGAAGTGGTTTGCCATTTTCTCCTCCAGTGGACCATGTTTTATCAGAACTCTCCACCATGACCCATCCGTCTTGGGTGGCCCTACATGGCATGGCTCATAGTCTAATTGAGTAAGACAGGGCTGTGGGTCCATGTAATCAGCTTGGTTAGTTTTCTATGATTGTGGTTCTCATTCTGCCTAAGTGATGGATAAGGGTAAGAGTCCTATGGAAGCTTCCTGATGGGAGAGACTGACTGTGAGGGAAATTGGATCTTGTTCTGATGCGCAGGGCCATGCGCAGTAAATGTATAATCCAATTTTCTGTTGATGGGTGGGGCTGTGTTCCCTGTTGTTTGACCTGAGACCAAACTATGCTAGAAGTAATTAAGATAATGGCTACCTCTTTCAAAGGGACTCGAAGTATTCAGTTCCCTAAACCTGCAGCAGGCCACTGTCAACCCAAGCCATCACTGGAGACTCCTGGACACTCACAGGCAAGTCTGGGTCATTCTCTTCTGGGGTCACTGCTCCTTTTTCCTGGGTCCTGGTGCACACAAGATTTTTTTTGTGCCCTCCTAGAGTCTGTTTCCCCATTCCTGCATCAGTTCTGTAATCAAATCCCACTGGCCTCCAGATCAGATTCTCTGAGGGTTTTAGTCCCTTTGCCAGATCCCCAGGTTGGGAAATCTGTTATTGGTCCTAGAATTTTCATAATAGTAAGCAAGCTAAGAAGTGAGAGAGTGCTGGCAAGATGGATATCACTGTCTTTTGGAATCAAATCACAGAAGTCATAACCAATTAATTTTGCTGTATTCATCAGTTGCAAGTCACTAAATCCATTAGAGGAGAAAGAAGTTAACCAAGAGGTGGGAATCATCATCACTGGAGGTCATTATAGAGACTGCCTAACACTCATGCTTATGGTAAGAGGACGGGAAGTGTTTTCAGAGATTGGAGGAGAGAACCAAAGACTGGAATACATGTCAGAGCTGCCTGACTCTATGGCTCACCCACTATAAATCCATATCTGTTCTTTTCTGTCTCTTTTTTTATCCAATTTTCTAGATTCTCAGAAGGACAAAGTGTAGGTTCTATACTCATTGAACTCTTGGGCTTTAATCACTGGCCTGACTGTCTAATTTTCTGTCCAGACAAATAGCAGAAACTAACATTTATATCTTGTATGTGTACAGATTACAAAGCATTTCCCTGTAAGGAACTGGGTTTCAGGAAGAAACATAACCAAAAGGCAGAAAAGTGGTGGTCGGAGAAGTAGGAGCTTCCAGGTAGTGTATGATAATAGCAATGAATAGTTTCAAGCATTCAATGGTCAGCCTTGTGTTTTCCTCTTAAAATTAGAGTCACCAAATCACCACTGAAGATCCAGGGTGTTATTTGCAAAGTTTTATCATTTGGTTCTTTTACTAAGTGTAAAAAATTTGATATAATTGATTACTATAATAAACAGAGAGTTGTGAGAGTTGTAAATTTTAAATAGAAAATACCACATTTGCTTTTAATATAACCATAGAAACTGAATTAATATCAGGCTTCTTTGCTTGTTAAGGTCAGGTTCTGACAGTGGTTGCTATGGTTGTGTTTGATGGTTTTCAATGACTGCATAACAATTAGAAACACTGTTTTCTCAAAACTGATTTTTCTAGTAACAGGGAACTGAAGTGAATTCAGGGTCCAGCCACATTTTGTGCTTTGATTCATCACTTCTTTCACAGTCATAGTCAGAGCAACACATAAAATCAGTCAGTAGAAAATGCTTATTTATGTCACATATGGATTTTCTAACAAATAGCTTATGAAAACACCTTTCATGTAGATAATAACTAAGAATAAAAGTGGACTGTCTGATTCCCAGGAATTACAGCCTGATGTTGCTTTAATCATGAATAGTCTATCTTTAAGAAACTAATAAGTACAAAGCAAGTCAGGACACCAGTTGTGGCTCAAATGACAAGATAAATAGGAAAAAAGAAGAGAGAGTTATTTAATTCTGTTTTGTGTATTTCCCCCTTCACCATACCATACTGTATTGATCTGGATGTCTTTTCATTTCAATAAAGGTATTTAAGTGACAGCTGATGAACAGTGTTTGTATTCCATGAGCAGTCTCTCACAGATTTGGATTACATGCACATGAAAAATAGCCCATATGGCTTTTGAACAAAATGAATGGCTGCAAGCCCTGAAAAAATCCAGTGGAAAGGTTAGCATGCTAAAAGGTTAATTAAAATTTGACTCTGCAGGATGGATACTTTTATTTATAGAACCTTCAGCTAATTTTCAGCAGCCATGTTTTCTTCTAATTAAAATAATATGAACAGCTAATAGCAATCAGCTTTAAAGAACTGAATATTTCAGAGAAAGGGATGATTAATAGGCTTTTCAATAATCATTTTACAGTAGGTGTCTCCACTAAAGAGCACATAAAACATTTGTATTCAGCCATTGTCTGGTTCAAATGTCAGGAAATATTAAGTTGGAAAAAATGAGAAGCAAATTATTTAAAGCTGGTCTAAAATAAGTCATTGATATTACCATGTAAATTTGGTATTTCCCTAAAGGTTTTGGAATCATTCTCTGACATGACATAACTCATAAACTCTGAGAAAGTGGGACATTAGAAGCATTAATTTTTAATGAGAATTTCTTTATATATTCACATACATAAACATATGCCAGGAAAGCAGCAAAAGTTTGTCATGGAAACATTATGAACGCATTCAGATAGATATAGAGATAAGTAGATAAACAACAAGAATCATTTCATCATTATAACTTCTATAGGATTAAGCAATATTTTCCTCAAACCACTGAGTATGACTCAAGAACTAGATAAAAATATGAAGTGGAAAAATGAAAAACATCTTTTAAAACTATATGCAAGGGAAGTAAAGGTTTGAAAAGAAAGAAAAAGAACATGTCAGAAATAAGTTTTCCTGATAAGTGTCTACTCCCATTGTGGCAGAAGAAACAAATCCATCCCCAACTCCTCACCCAATTTCCCTTTTCCTCTTCTTCCTCAATGATAAAACCCTCGAATTTGAGTCAGGTATATTGCCTTTTTCAATTCAAACCACATATTGCCACCTTCTATGGAGCTAACAACCACCAATAGCTTGGTCCTGGCCAATGGCAAGCAAGCGGCCACAGTGTCCATGTCTCCTGTGCCCAGGCCATTCTCTCCTCTCTGCTGAAAGGCATGCAGATGCACGTGCTCTGGCTGCAGCAAACCTCAGAGGTAATGAGTGAATCTAGGGATGCATGCTTACAAGACTGAGCAATAAAATAAAAGGAGCCCTGGGCTCTAACATCATGGAAGGTCAATTTAGGCCTGAACTGTTCTAACTTGTAGTTTAAGAGAGAAAGCAGTTTCTCCCTTTTAAATTCACTGTTGTTTTTGTTGTTGTCTCTTTAGGGTGAACCAAATCCTAATTAAATCATTCTAAGATGTGAATTTATTCTAGAGAGACAAGTCCAGCAACATTTCCACAGTGTAAGATATACTATCAAACTTAAAAAAAAAAAAAAATATATATATATATATATATATATATATAGTCTCCATGGAGAGACAGAAGTACACTAAACCAATTATTCTCACTTTTCATGTACATCAGAATCTCCGGGAGAGCTTGTTAAAGTACAGAGTTCTGGACCCCCACCCCTAAAGATCTGATTCAGTAGGTCAGGGTGGAGCTAAGAATTTACATCTCTAACCATGTCCCAAGCAATACTGATGCTGCCAAACTAAAGGACACATCCTGGGTCTCATTGCCCCAGAATACACCTCCACTTCTAATATATGCAAGAGACAACTGTGCCTTACCCTATCAGGCTATTCTAATTTCTAAATGTCATGCAAGGCCACTTCCAACCTCCTGGAATACCTTACCATTCACCTAACAAGCTCCACGTCTTTATTATTTTAAATTGATACAGCTTATAACAATAGTGAAATGAATATAATATAAAATCATGTCTTTATTCCTTATTTACTTTAATAGATTTAAGTTCCACTTCAGAAATCAGGTAAAATATAAACAAATTATAGAAAGGGTGGAGGGGTTAGAGGGAGGTAGTATAATTACCAGACCATTTGTTTCTGAATCACCTAGAGCATTTATTAACAATGGAGGTTCTGGGTCCCATCTTGTAACCACTGAGACAGAGTACCTGATGGTAGGAGGGAAGAATCTTTATTTAACAAGCTCCCCAGGGGATTCTTATGAACGCAAATGCTTTCCAATTGTTGACCTTGTTGAAAAGTTGCCAGAGACACTAACTCAGACTCTTGGAGGAAATTTTTTAGCCTGACTGAGCATGAAATCACAGCCAAAATTACCTCCATAATGCTGCAGGCAAAAAGCTTGAAACCTACTTGTAACCAGAGGGTAGTTGGCGTGAGATTGCAAGCAATCACCAAAAGAAAATCATCAAAATAATGGAATCCTTCTATTGAATGCTTGTTTGAAAAATATTCTTCCTACTCAAATTTATATAAATAATATGAAATCTACCCATCTTGCCACAAAAGGTATTCTTCTATAGAACTTTTGCAGAAGCCACTAGAAGACATGTTCATATTGAGAAGAAAGCAGAGAAGCTCTCATTCCCATTTTTTCAACATTCAGTTCAGTTCAGTTGCTCAGTCGTGTCCGACTCTGCGACCTCACAGACTGCAGCACACCAGGCTTCCCTGCCCATCACCAACTCCCAGAGCTTGCTCAAACTCATGGCGATGCCATCCAACCATCTCATCCTGTTATCCCCTTCTCCCACCTTCAGTCTTTCCCAGAATCAGGGTCTTTTCTGATGTATCAGTTCTTCACATGAGGTGGCCAAAGTATTGGAGTTTCAGCATCAATGTCCAATAAATATTCAGGTGCAGAGACCTAAATAGATAAGAAACAAGACATATAAATGGCTAACAGGAATCTGATCATGATTTCCACCACTTAAAATCTTTTTGGTTTCCCCATGCTCATGAGGGGGAAGTTCAAGTTCCCTGGTAGAGCCAGAGAGGACTCTTCAAGACCCTTCCTTTTATCATGCTTCCACCTCCATCTCCACTGTCCTCCTCCTCTCACTAGCACCTTACCAAATTACTTGCAGTTTCCCCTAGTGTGCCCTGCTCGCTCATCTCCAGGCTTTCTCCTCTGCTTGGGAAGTCCTCTCTCCAAATCTCTATCCACCCACAGCTTTTGTCCCTGAATGCCTCCCACTCAGCTGGCAGGACTCCTGTCAGAACACTGTTTTGTGGAAATCTCATCTAGAACCTCCACCCTCCTTCTCTCATTCTTTGTTTTTTTGGTTGTAGTATGATTAAAATATTGTGTTAGTTTTTGCTGTACAACAAAATGAATCAGCTATGTGTACACATATATCCCTCTCTCTGAACCTCCACTGCCACCAACCCCATCCCACCCCCTCTATGTCACCACAGAGCACTGACCTGAGCTCCCTATACTATATAGCAGCTTCCCACTTGATATCTATTTTACACATGGTAGTGTATTTATATCAAACCTAATCTTCCAATTCATCCCCCCTCCCCTTCCTCCGCTGTGTCTACATGTCCATTCTCTATGTCTGCGTCGTATTCCTGCCCTGGAACTAGGTTCATTTATACCCATTTTTCTAGATTCTACATACATACATTAATATAGGATATTTGTTTTTCTCTTTATTAATGAGTAAAACTACTACTTCCTAGCTCAAAATTATAAACTGTAACTCCTAGCAATGAGAAATATTTCTGAACAATAATTCATCCTTGATACGCTTTTCCACCCTATCATGTGATAGCAAGGAGTATTAAACAGTGAGTGATATCGAGGAAAACTTTAAGGAACAAGGACTTTTCATTGCTGCTCACTCCATCCAGCTTTCAGGAGTGTGAGAGAGTCATTCTTGGAGACTTTGTCACAGACATTGTGGATCCACCCTATCAATCTTTCTATGGCTCTACTAAGGGTCCTTGAGTGAACTCTGGGAGTTGGTGATGGACAAGGAGGCCTGACCTGCTGCAATTCATGGGGTCTCAAAGAGTTGGACATGACTGAGCGACTGAACTGAACTGAACTGAAGGGTCCAGAAGAACCTGGACTGAACTGAACTGAACTGAAGGGTCCAGAAGAACCTGGCTTAGGGAATTTTTGTGGGTAGTGGGCCAGAGTGTATAACCAAGTTGGTATGGATTGAGAAGGTCTTTGCTGCCTGGAGCCTCAAAAAGTGGGAGGAACAAAAAAAAAGGCGTTACTCAACCAGAATGCTGTTATTGCCACAAGACACTAACAGGACTTCATATTCTAGGTGTTTCCTCTTGAGCTCTACTTAATTTCAACTCCCTTCAAAGCTTGCCTATTCTAAACCCAATCTCAAATTCCCTACTGAAAAAGATAATTCATGCAGATATCAGGAAGCAGCCAGATGAACATGGCATATGGACCTCAGAAGCAGAGGCACCAGCAGAGAACAACTTAAACCAGAGGATTCAGGCAGAAAGAGTTGTCCCGGAGATGTTACTGGACCCAGCTCTATTTATGGTCTCAGCAGCATGCTTGTGTTCAAGGGCTAGTCGGCACCTTCCTGTGCCAGGCATCCAGCCAGCCTATTATAAACAGCCTCAGGCCAGGGAGAGCTGCACTTTACCTAATTAACCTGGATGACCTAGCCCCTCTACCTCCTCTAGCTCACCTGCTTTCCAGGGTTCTGTTTTGACAAAGATGCTGCTCTGGCTCAGCTCTCCATTAAACATTCAATCCTGGTATTCAGTCTTGGCTTCTTTCTGTGCATAAATACTCTAGGTCTCAAAGTTGCTACCTGGCTTCCATGACTTCAGAACTTTTATGTCTCCTGTCATGCCATGATGAGGGTACCCCAGTAGAAGGGTTCTTTTCTTCTATGACCCTTCTCAGTAGAAGGGTGTTTTTTCCTACAACCATGCCATATTTTTGTTTTGAGTCACCTCTATACATTTCATGCCATTTTGTGGACTCTGTGCCTCTCTAAATGTTGAAAAAATAACTTCAGGTGCCGATGAGTAGCAATACCAGAACTGACCAGATGAAACCATCAGATGGAGGAACCCCATAATGTGGGAACATGGGTAAGGTTCTTCCTGGGATATTATCTCATAAATGCCTCATGAATTTCTTGGTCCTCCTGTTATCTGCCCCACTAGGGCCTCTTATATTGTTCTGGCAATATTCATATGATGATATGGATATTACCTATGGTTAAGCATTTGATCAATTTTATTTTGGGCTGCTTTTTATTATCTGTATTCATTAATTTGGAATTATAAAATTCAGCTTTGCATTTATTACTGAGATTTATTTTACTTATCCTTGTGCAGAAAGAGTGCTTTTCTCTTTCCTAATCCCACTAGGTAAAATATAAACCTACATAATGATTGGAAATATTTCTCTCAGCATACTGGTCACCCTCTTAGAAACTTTCATCTCTTTATAGTCTATACTTTGAAAAATCTCTTTGTTTTACAGTTCAAAGTAAATTCATCATAGAGGATGCCAGCTTAGAGCAAAGGGCAATAAATGCTTCTTTATCCAAAGACCAGGAAAAGCATTAATTATAACAGAATGGTGCAAACCTCCCTACTCTGTTTCAGAAATATCTCTCAGTTCTTTTCCACTGGGATACAGTCTAATGTTATGCATTCATATTTTGGCCCCACTGTTGAAAAGAAGATGGTAATAGCCACTGATATTCCTTGGGCTAAATCTATCAAAAGTTTATGCTAGCAGACTTGACTTGTGATAGATTTAACTAGCAATACACCCACCTTTCTTTCCATCTCTGTTTCTTCCCACCCTCCAACTTACCTCCACCCATCTCCTCTCTCTCTCACAGACACACACACACACACATACACACACACAAAGTAACTATCAAGATCCAAAAGAATATTAAACAATATTAAATAGACATTTAGATGACTATGTGTATTTGCATGCTAAGTTGCTTCAGTCATGTCCGACTCGCTGTGACCCCATGGACTGCAGCCTGCCAGGCTCCTCTGTCCACTGGAGAGGGTTTTCATGCCCTCTTTCAGGGGATCTTCCCAACCTAAGGATCGAACCCATGCCTCTTGTTTCTCCTGCATTGGCAGGTGGATTCTTTACCACTGGGCCACCTGGGAAGCTCGAGAATCAAATATCAAGGAAACTCCACTTTCTTCTTAGAAACTAAAAATTTTAAACTTAGAAAATTTAACTTGCTAAAACAATCTAAGTTTCCTGATGGTATTTTTCCCTTTTCATTTTATTTTTGACACTCAAAATTCCAAGGTAAAAGAAATAAGGCAAAATTCCTAATGGATCCTTTCTGATATTTGAGGAAGTAGTTTTCAAATACCAGCTGTCACCCAGCAGGGCAGTGTTCCAAGGCTGTCTGTCTGTCTGTCAGACCAGTTTGACTGTCACTAGTAAAAACTAGTCCTCTTTTTTTTTTTTTTCAGTCCTTCTTGTGTATGGAGTTATATTGAGAGTCTTGTCGATTGATAAAGCAAATATTTTTGGCTATATTTTCACTAGGAAAAACATAAGCTTATATTGAATTATTGAATCAAAATATGAAATAAAATGATTATTTTGCTTAATTTCTCTTCACCTTTGTGATTAGAACTACTATCCCTTATGTTTCTCAATCCCACAAATACTCTTGTTTTGTTAATATTTCTTTTTTCTGCATTTTTGTTAGATTTGAATAAGTTATTTTCAAATTTCAAAACAAATATATGCCTATAAATTCTGTGAAAATGAAAAAAAGTTTTCAATAATGCCTCTGCTCTGAATATGCTAGTTTAAAAATGTCAAGTCACTTAATCCAAGTCCAAGGAGAAATTTTCTGTTCCCATTTTTAAGTCTTATAGTGAATCCAAGTTTGTGTGAGTTAATTGATTTGGGCTGGTAAAGAATTCGCCTGCAATGCAGGAGACCCTGGTTCTTTTTCTGGGTCAGGAAGTTGCCCTGAAGAAGGGATAGGCTATGCACTCCAGTATTCTTGGGCTTTCCTGGTGGCTCAGATGTTAAAGAATCTGCCTGCAATGTGGGAGACCTGGGTTTGATCCCTGGGTTGGGAAGATCCCCTTGAGGAGGGCATGGCAAGCCACTCCAGTATTCTTGGCTGGAGACTCCCCATGGACAGAGGAGTCTGGCGGGCTACAGTCCATGGGGTCTCAAAGAGTCAGACACAACTGAGCAACTAAGCACAGCACAAAACTTCATAGTCATCAGGGATCATTTGACTAGCATAGAAAGAAAAATCAATCCAGAATAATTGATCCGTGACAATTTTCTAAGCGAGGATGACAGGTTATATTTATGTTAAAGCTTTTAGGAAATATCTTTGCTGTCTTATAATATTGGGATAAGATTGTGAACCTATCTTTTCCTTCCCTCTCATATCTTCTCATTTCCAAGATTAGTTGGTAAATTAGTTCCCGTCCTTTGTGTCTGAGGTTACATCTTTGAGTCCTGTATGACAGAATCAGAAAACTTGTGCAAGACAATTACACTCAAAGAGCACTGTCATGATCAATAAATAGACACAGCAAAATTAATCAGTCACACTTACCATGGCAGCAAATTCACCTTAGTTATTTGACTAAGTCAGAGTCATTTATTTAACAAATGTTTGTAGAAGCCCTATTTCATGCCAAGCTATTTGCTAACTCCTGGGGCTACAAAATCCAATAAATTTCTTGCCACCATTGAATTTTCCATATATAGGGAGACGCAAATGACTTATCTGACCATTAGGGTCACCCTGTTATCCCTATTGATTGGTAGGAAAGGTGACACCTCTGAAGTCAGATGGAATTAGGTTCAAATTTCCTCTGCCACTCACTGACTATGTTACTTTCAGAAAGTCACATAGCCAGTTTGAGCTTTACCTTTTAACAACAGTAAGACAGGGATAATAAAACCCTTTAGGAGTCTACTTAGTCAATAAATGTTTCTTGACATGACTACATGCTCGGCACTTTTCTAGGTTCTTGGACTATGTTATAAACACAGCAGGGACTTCCCAGGTGACTCAGTGGTAAAGAATTTGCTGCCAATGCAGGAGATTCAGGAAATGTGGGTTTGATCACTGGGTGGGGAAGAGCCCCTGGAAGAGGAAATGGTATCCCCCTCCAGTATTCTTACCGGGATAATCCCGTGGACAGAGAAGCCTGGCAAGCTATAGTCCCTGGGGTGGCAAAGAGTCAGACTGAGTGCAAGCATATAGAAACAGCAAATAATCCCTGATTTTGTGAAACATATTTCAAGAATATTGCCTGCCACTGTTCACTAATAATAGTTATTGCCTTCACTGTTATATTTGATAAATGTAATTCAAAGAGAATTACCAAGAAAAAAAATTTGCTCTCTCAGATTTTACAGTGAACAATGCATGAGACAGCACAGACTGAAAACAGGGCACCTACAAATGCAAAGCAGAGCAAGCAATATATCCAAAGTTGAAATGTATCCATTTCAAATAAATGCTAGGGGTATGAATTTGAGTGGAGTGCTAGGATTAATATTCAATTACGAAAGAATAGCCAAAAGAATTCACTCTGAGCTTTTCACTCTGCTGTGAAAAGAAAGTTCCTGTTGCACTAATCAGCCTGGAAAGGCCAATCAGACCATGGTCCAATTTGTACCAGAGCCTGCATGTGGGTCTCAAAATGCAGGCTCCCTCTCGCCTTGCTGATTTAGCTACTGCCACAGCTGAAAGTCTATCTGTTCCACCATGGAGACTAAGTTCTCAAAGTGATAGCACCCCTCTGGGAGACGAAACCAGCCACTTAGATAGAAAATTGGTTATTTCAGATCTTTTCAACTCCAGAAGGGCAGCAATTCATTCTTTAATAGAATTGGTACCTATTCTGGGTATAGATTTTTCCTTGTGTGCAGGTCCTTGACTAGCACCACTCTGGAAGAACTTACAGAGTGTCTGACTTGTTATCACGGGATCCATCATAACATCACCACAGGCTAAGGGGCCCACAGGAAGAGTGGTGCAATAAGAGCACACACAGAAACGCCCCTGGTCCTACCAAAGCCTCATCACTCAACAGTTGCCTTCCTGATTTCATGTTGTTTCAGCTGCTGCTGCTGCTACATTGCTTCAGTTATGTCCAACTCTGTGCAACCCTATAAACAGCAGCCCACCAGGCTCCTCTGTCCCTGGGATTCTCAAGGCAAGAGTACTGCAGTGGGGTGCCATCGCCTTATCCATTTCATGTTGTAATGGCCCCTTAATAGTACAACTGAGATCCTAGCTTACATGTGCAGTGCTGTCCTTCAAAGTACAGTATATACATTAAACCAATGGCTATTTCATAGTGGTATGTCTCTGATAGCAGGGGCTGGGCACCAAAGGATAGAAACAGGAGTGGTTTATCTAAATGCCACTCTTAATAACCCACTTGGAAAACTTATGCTTCCTCTTCCCATGACTTTTGGCTTTGCTGGTCTAGAGTTTCTGGTTCCTGGGAGTGGAGGAGGAGATGCTGCCATTGGAACACAGTGGAAGTTCCATTAAATTTAAATTTATGTTTTACGTCTGGCAGTTTTTAAGTTCCTCATATCAGAAGAATAAAAGCCAAAAAAATTTTTCTGCATGTATACATACTATACCAGGAATAATTGAGTTTGATTACCTTAAGGAGATACAGCTGCTATTATGTAATGGGCAGAATGTCTGGGACTCAACAAATTCATTGGCTTATCTCTGAGTATTTCCACATTTGTGACTACTCTTAAGGGGCAATTGTAGCAACCATTGCCTAACAAGGGTCCAGAAACCAAGGTCTCATCCCTCAGGGGTAAAGTTCTGGAAAAAGTAAAGCAGATCAACAGAAATGTTGGCTGAGAGTGAGGAGTATGTAGAAATGGATGATGAATGTATCAGTTGTGATCTCAGCATCAGCATCAGAGAGTATAGCTTGTCCTACAAACCTTTCCACTGTAAATCATTTCTAATAGAATTTTTGAGTGCCAATGCCATTCTGAAGAAGCTCTGTCAAGACAAAGCAAAACTTAATAGGAGCAAGAGTGGATCTAAATGATGAAGGGTATTGAATGTAGAATATGTGTTGTTAAATATATCTCCTATATATAAATTCTGATCAATTAATGTTTGTCAAATACTAATCTACTTTCTACAGGCAGAATTGTGTAAAGGATTGTTTCAAGAGGCAGCTATTGTAAGCTCCTGGGGGTCCAAGGTAGCCATGTCTTCTTCATAGTCTCTAGAGCCTGTGTGTTCCATAGTCATCATCCAAGATACCCAGAGGCAAATTGTTAGTGCCATCACAGAAATTAAATCCCCTTTCCCAGATTTCCATGGAATAAGGCAGAGTGTATAAAGTTGGGAGAAATTCTGTGGGATGCTCTCCATTTATCAATATTTATTGGATTTTCTGATGGAGAAAAGAATGACCTAGAAAGGTGAGTGTACGTAGGAATTAAATGAAATAGACCCTAGAAAGCACCAGTAACAACCCCTGACTTATAGGACTGAGAACACCCATTGGAGCAGATAGACCCAGCTGACAGGGAGCTGATGTGATAAGGATTCTGCGGGTGTTACACTCACTAGGAATCTGAAATAACCAAAATCAAAACAGCAGGAATTCCTCCCAGAACCTGTAGCCAAGATAAACAGAGACTCAGCATGTCTGAATTTTCCTTCCAGTTTGACAAAGCCGACGCCACCTGACCTGTTAATACTACATGCTGCATGGCTCCTTTTCATTTGTCTAGCATTAATTTTACCATCTCATATATTCCTTGTATCTCCCCTATGAGAGAAATATTATTATAGTTACATGGAGATGAGGAATTCAGGTACTTCAACCAAGAAACCCACTTGGCCTTGGGCCCAGTTTCTAGTCACAGGAGTTTCTAAAGCTTATTCTCCGAAGCCCCTTGTTATGCTGCTCACAGGAGACTGGCTGAACGCGGAGGAGCAGTAGTCTCCTAAATTGTGGGCTGCCCATATTCCCCTACAAGACACAGGCACCCCTTCCCCCAGCTGCTGGGAATGTTGCCTGCTGATAACTAACAGCTGAGTCCTGCCTCCAACATTCTCCTCCAATGAAAAGAGCTGTGTAGCCCAATATCACACTACCTTCTCAGAGTCTGCCACCCTTCCCCCAGCTCTCCACCCCAGATGCCAGCATCTGAAATAAAGCAAACCTTCCTTTCCGCCAACCTGCCTGTGTACTGGCTTTTGAGCAGCAAGCAGCCGGAATCCCACCACACACGTTCTTCCAGTAACAGATTTTTGGCACCCAGCGTGGGGCTGGCTTCCACTGGCTCCTGTGCTTCCATGGCACCTGGCTCTCCTGGGCTTTCCAGGGGAGAACGATGGCCATGACAGTGTATGAGCCTGCTGCTAGCCCCGAGCAGGGGGTCTGGGGCGATGTTCCTAGCAGCTGCCAAAACCATTTGTTTTGAGGATCCTCCCTGTTTCTCCCCTGCTCAGCACTGGCTGCCAACTTACGCTTTTCTTTGGTGGAATGGAATCTTGCTTTTGGGACAAGCTGACAAGCTCCAGTATTCTTGCCTGGAGAATCCCATGGCCCAAGGAACCTGCTGGGCTACAATACATGGGGTAGCAAAGAGTTGGACATGACTGAAGCAACTTAGCACAACAAGCTTCAAGACCAGGTAAGTCCACCAGAGTGCGCACTTTAGCGTTTGTAAGTTCTAGGGCTATTTGGGCCTTCTTGCCAGTTGGTCCTGATGTCTGTGTGGTTGAGAACTGTTTTTGAGCGCTAGTGCTATTGGGTCATTCTTGGCAGTGGTTCCAATGTGTGGCTGATGTTGAGAATTTGGGGGGACATGAGGTGATATTTGAGCATTTTGCCAATTGGTTCTGAGCTCTGTCTGCCACTGAGGACTGTTTGTGAGCATGAAATGCTATTTGGGAATTCTTGACAATTGGTTCTAATATCTGTCTACTGTTGAGGACCATTTGTGAGCACTGAGTGTCATTTGGGCATTTTGCCAACTGGTTCTGATGTCTGACTATCATTGAAGTTCATTTGTTTGGGGAAAATGTTTGTCTGGGACTTCATACCAATCACCCTGAGAGGGTTTATGACACATGTATCATTTGGTGTGTGAGCATGTATTCCGTTTATATGATTGGTACTCTTGTTGCCTTATGTAAAATGGGAAATTCAGGTTCCATTCTTTAAGAAAAATTTTAGCTGTGAAACTATGACTAAGAAAAAGAAAGATGATTTTTTTTTCGGACAGTTTACAGCAACAGTATTGTTTAGACTCAAGGAAAATTAGTTAAGATGAAACTTGAAATTTAAAAAAAAAAGTTATTTTTGCATATGCAGTTAGGGAAAGCTAGCTAGATAAAACACTTTCTTCAGATTCTAAGGAAATAAAAATATGCCTAGAAGAAAACTTGACATTAACTCTTATCAGGCCCTTGAAACACAAATACAGCCCACTTTGTCTGGGCCATCACCCTTTGGTTGATTAGTAAAAGTTCAAGGCAAGGGGAAAAAAAAAAAAAAAAGAGGGAAGCCTTTTAAGATTGAGTATGTAATTTTGGCTATTCTGACTGTTATTCATAAACTGATAAGTTTAGTTGCAATGCCTAATTCATGAAATGTAAAAAGATGAAACAATGAGATCTCCATTTGTCTGGGTGTTTATATGTCTCAATATGTGTTTTTGTTTTTGGATAATATTGCTGAGGTTATATGTAAAGAAGCCCTATTTAATTGGTCTTAAAAAAATACAGCACTTACAAATCACACAAATGTAAATTTACCTACTTTTGTCTTCTTGTAAGACCAAGAGGGAAACTAAAGATGTTTTGGTTAATTAAACATGCATGTTGTACCACTGAAGAAAAATTATACAGTGAAAAAAATGTATATTTTTAGAGGCTATGAAATACGTTCTTAAGTTTACCAATCAGAAACTGCTGGTGTAACATTTCACTTAGTTTTGTTAAGGTTTTAAGGGTTAAAAATTGTGATATGTAAAAATGATAACAAACATTTCCATGTATAAAATAAGAAGGATATGTGCTGTTGGTAAAGAAAAAGAATAAAAACAGAGATATTTTTGTTCAAGAAAAATGATAACTTTGTCCTACAGTTATATGTTTCTGGGTACATAATACAGGAAATTTTGGAAAATTTGTTTGGATCCATAAAATGATAAAAGGTTTATGAAAAAGGAACTTTGAAAAAAGAATTTTGTATATTGTCAGAATTAAGATTAAACTAAATTAATTTAGGTATATGAATGCTTTTATTAACAGCAAACTGATTCTTAGATTGAATTTTTTTTTCTCTGTTAAGAAAGCAAAGTTCTTCTGGAATATTGACCTGATTTTAGTAACAGAGACTTCTAATGGAAAGTAATTGTTTTGTTTCTAATCATATTTTCGACTCTAACAAGACAGAAAAATTGTCCAGTAAAGTTGTCAGAGAGTATAACTACTCATGGTGTGTAGCACTACTGGCTTCAAGTTAACCGCTTAAAGCATGCATACAGTGGCTGTATGGCGATTAGGTTGTTATTTAGTCACACAGTTGTGTCCAGCTCTTTGCTGGACTATTTGCTGGCTCTTTGCTATTATGGACTGCATCACACCAGGGTTTCCTGTTCTTCACTGTCTCCTGGAGTTTGCTCAAACTCATGTCCATTGAGTCAATGATACCATCCAACCATCTCATCCTCCATCGCACCCTTCTCCACCTGCCCTAAATGAGTGGGCTCTTCACATTAGGCAGCCAAAGGATTGGAGCTTCAGCTTCAGCATCAGTCCTTCCAATAAATATTCAGGGTTGATTTCCTTTAGGATTGACTGGTTTGATCTCCTTGCAGTCCAAGGGACTTCAAGAGTCTTCTCCAACACCACAGTTCAAAAGCATCAATCCTTCAGTGCTCAGCTTTCTTTATAGTCCAACTCTCACATCCATACATGACTACTGGAAAACCATAGCTTTGACTAGATGGACTTTGTTGGCAAAGTGATGTCTCTGTTTTTCAATACTCTGTCTAGGTTTGACATAACTCTTCTTGCAAGGAGCAAGCGTCTTTTAATTTCATGGCTGCAGTAACTGTCCACAGTTATTTTGAAGCCCAAGATAATACTCTATCACTGTTTCTATTTTTTCCTATCTATTTGCCATAAAGTGATGAAACTGGATGACATGATCTTAGTTTTCTGAATGTTGAGTTTAAGCTAGATTTTTCACTCCTCTTTCACCTTCATCATGAGGCTCTTTAGTTCCTCTTCACTTTCGGCCATAAGGGTGGTATCATCTGCATATCTGAGGTTATTGATATTTCTCCCAGAAATCTTGATTCCAGTTTGAACTTCATCCAGCCTGGCGTTTTGCATGATGTACCCTATACAGAAGTTGAATAAGCAGGGTGACAAGATACAGCCTTGACATACTCCTTTCCTGATTTGGAACCAGTCTGTTGTTCCATGTCCAGTTCTAACTGTTGCTTCCTGGCCTGCATATTGGTTTCTCAGGAGACAGGTAAGGTGGTCTGGTATTTCCATTTCTTGAAGAATTTTCCACAGTTTGCTGTGATCTACACAGGCAAAGGCTTTAGCTTAATCAATGAAGCCGAAGTAGATGTTTTTCTGGAACTCTCTTGCTTTTTCTATGATCCAACAGATGTTGGCAATTTGATCTCTGGTTCCTCTGCCTTTTCTAAATCCAGCTTGAACATCTGGAAGTTCTTGGTTCACATACTGTTGAAGCCTCACTTGAAGGATTTTGAGCATTACCTTGCTAGCATGTGAAAGAGTGCAATTGTGTGGTAGTTTGAACATTCCTTGGCATTGCCTTTCTTTGGGATTGGAATGAGAACTGACCTTTTCCAGTCCTGTGGCTACCGCTGAGTTTTCCCAATTTGCTGGCATATTGAGTGCCACACTTTAACAGCATCATCTTTTAAGATTTGAAATAGCTCAGCTGGAATTCCATCACCTCCACTGGGTTTGTTCGTAGTGATGCTTCCTAAGTCCCACTTGACGTCACAGTCCAGGATGTATGGCTCTAGGTGAGTGATTACACCATCGTGGTTATCCAGGTCATGACAACATTTTTCATACAGTTCTTCTGTGTATTCTTGCCACCTATTCTTAATCTCTTCTGCTTCTGTTAGGTCTGTACCATTTCTGTCCTTTATTGTGCCCATCTTTGCATGAAATGTTCCCTTGGTATCTCTAATTTGACAATTAGGTATAAATGATAAAATGTATGGCCTATAAAGCATTTCCCTATTAACATAGGGAGCTCTGTTATCCTCAGAGCCTGTTCATGATATCTGATTAGTTTTCCCCAACGTGGACAACTAGGCACATATATAAACAAAGAAGCCTAGCACTGAGAGACATGGATGAACCCAGAGCAGGCAAGTGAACCACTCTGGCGACATTGGAAAAATATATTGATTATCAATGCTTTCTGTGAAAGGAATTACAATTAAAAGGAAAATGATGGAAGCAATTTTCACATATTGAGGTATGAGAAAGTCATTCTTGCCTATACATGATTTAATTTGAACTTCAGGCTAACCAAAACAGCCTGTTTGTGGCTTAATACATACATTGCACTTTGCTTTAATCATTAAAACAGAGAATAATACAAAATGCATTTTTATTCTTATCCTCATTATAATGTGTCTAGTAAATTTCAAATGCTGTCCAGGTACGATGAAAGTTTCTTGCTTTTCTTGTTCTGTACCTGTCCCTCCTCAAGGTTGAGGAGTATCAAAGAAAATCAGGGATTGAAATGGACTGGGACCCTGTGCCCTTGCCCCAACCATGTCCTCTGCCTATGTTTTGTCTGTGGAAACTTTAGTCAAAGAGTAAGTTTAATCAGAGAAGTGAGAAATGGGGAAACAACAAGAACACTCAAAGAAGACCAAATAATAATAAAAAATGTAGTCATTAAGCATAGTCAAGGACCTTTAGTTCTTTTTTCAAGGGCTGTAGATAATATTCTGAGCCATATCCTGTGAGCTGTCTTATAGATACTAAAACACTAGGTGGAGAAGTTAACTACATGATGACCACACTTTCCCCAGGACATGAGCTGTCACAATTCTGAGAATTGGCTGCAAAGAAATGGGAATAAACAGACCCTGGAAATAAAGATTAACTGTGCCTAAAACAACCAAGATGATGCTGGTCAGAACAGCAATGACCAATTTGAAGACGACTCAGAGAGATGACTGCTCGTTCTGCATGTAGCCCTTCTCCCCACACTCTGTTTATAAGAGTTCTCACTCCTTGCTTGTGGAGGGGGGTGAGAGTCAGCTTTTGGGCAAATGTTTGCCACACTAACCCACCCCTGGTTGCCAGCATCTGAAATAAAGCAAACTTTTCTTTCCACCAACCTGCCCTGTTTACTGGCTTTTGAGCAGGGAGCAGCCAGACCCCCCCCCCCACACACACACTAGGTAACAGGCATTGTCATAGAGAAGAGTTGGGCCCTTTCTGATGTTTATCCTTTCTGATTACTTCATCCCTCTTTACTTCCATTCTGTCTATCATCATTTTCCTTTAGCCTGATAATCTCCCTTTGGAATTTCCTGTACTGTAGGTTTATTGCTGATTAATTTTCAGTTTTAGTTTCTATTAAAATGCCTTTGTCTCCCCTTCTGAAGAATATTTCCATTGACTACAGTATCCTATGTTGGTAATTATTTTTTGGCAGCACTTTGAAGATATTATTCCCTTGTATTCTGCAAAATCAGCTGTCATTTCATTGTTGCTCTTTGAAGTGATACAACTTTTTTTTCTGGTTTCTCCTAAGATTTTATCTTTGTCTTGTTTTCAAGTGTTTTATTGTGTGGAATTATCTTTGTACTTATCCTGTTGGGTGGTTATACACATTTACATCTGTGGTTTAATATCATCTATTAACTTTGGAAAGATTTTAGCCATATCTCTTCCAAGATTTGTTCTGTATCAACCACTGTTCTCTCCTTCAAGGATTCCAGATGCAGACATTTTTAACTGCAAGTCATGTTCATCATATGTTCTTTTCCATCCTTTTGTCTCAGTTACTTCAGTCTCGATATTTTTTCAGACCTATCTTCCAGTTCACTATTTTTTTCACAACTTCATCCAATCTCTTGTTAAAGTCAGATATTAAATATTTAATTTTATTAATTTTGTTTATTATTTTAAAAAATATTTATTTTAGCTTTTAGTTTTCATTTAAATGGAAATTTAAATTCTTCTTATAATCTCTACTTCTTTAGTTAAAAATGTCAACTTGCAATTGAATGTCTCACATATATTATCACAGTAATTTTAAAGATTGTATCTGCTATCTTTAATACCTATATCTCTTTTAAATATGTTAAGTTTTTCATGTTTTTTAGCCAATTAGTGTAACTTTTTGTTTTGCTATTTTTCACTGTCTTGAATATCACATGCAGAAATATCTAGGGATCATTTGAAGATATAATTTATTTAATCATCCAAATATATTTGCTCTGCTTCTGCCAAGAATAAGTCTAAAATCTATTTTCTTAATCCAACAATGAATAAGTGAATAGTGAATTTGAAGCTAGGTAGTTAGAATAAGAAAAAGGAGTCCAAAATGGCGGTGGCTAAAAGACAAAGAAGGGAAAAGCCTGTAAAAATAGAAGAAAGGAATGTGTGAGGACTGGAGTGAGAACCTCAGGTGAAACAAACAGTTCTCCTGGCTAGCCCAATTTCCATAGGATAGGCTCAGAGGGAGGAGAAAAAAACATATAAAAAAGAGGAGCCAAAATTGAGCCAGGGGCTTCTCTTCTCTTCACGTCTTTTGGGTCAGTTCACCCTCATCCCTTGAGGCTGGATTTTCCTTTACTTTCTAAATAAAACTGAGCTGTAACATGGAGCTGTAACACTGGAGTCCAAGGAAATTACACAGGGCTGTAACATTGGCCCACCCATTGCGTCAAATTTTTGTTGTGATGAGACAGAACTGAGGAAATTACAAACTCCCCAACTAAGCTAACGGCAGGCCTTGCAAGAGTTAGTTTATGTTTCTTTTACTCTTGCTCCTAAGGGTAAACTTCCAACTGAAATCCTAGTGTACTGATTTACTAGTACTTCCTGTTGCCCCAGTTCCAGTGTTTGTCCTGCCATTGCCATGAGGCTGCTAGAAACCCTGCATAGCCTCCCAGCCTCAGTCACTGCTTTCAAATCAGTGAATGCATTGAGGAGGAAAGACAGGAACAAATGTCTGACACATCACCTCACTGGTCTTCCCTTCTCTTCATGTCTCAGTCTTACAAGTGTTATTTACCAGGGAATCCTGCAGTGCCTGCAACGAGTCTTTTTTGGTTCATAGTTTTCCAACTCTTGAGTTTGTTTTACAATGGTTTAGTAGTTTTTCAATTGTTCAAAGAAGTTATACCCACCATTTCTGGAAGGAGAACACATCAAATAGCATAGTGCTAAAACATAAAAAGAAAAAATTTGTTTTATAGCCCCAAAATAGCAGAAAGTATTGTCTAAGGAGACCTCAATATCTTAAGTAAAAGACAAAGTTAGGAAAATCACCTAAAGAAGAAGAAAAGTTTAAGAGATGCAAAAGACAATTCCTGAAAGACAAATATGCAGAGTACATCATGTGAAATGCCAGGTTGGATGAAGCACAAGCTGGAATCAAGATTGCTGGGAGAAATATCAATAACCTCAGATATGCAGATGACACCACCCTTATGCAGAAAGTGAAGAACTAAAGAGCCTCTTGATGAAAGTGAAAGAGGAGAGTGAAAAAGTTGGCTTAAAACTCAACATTCAGAAACCTAAGATCATGGCATCCAGTCCCATCACTTCATGGCAAATAGATGGGGAAACAATGGAAACAGTGACAGACTTTCTTTTCTTGGTCTCCAAAATCATTGCAGATGGTGACTGCAGTCATAAAATTAAAAGATGCTTGCTCCTTGGAAGAAAAGCTATGACCAAGCATATTAGAAAGCAGAGACATTACTTTGTCAACAAAGGTCCGTCTATCAAAGTTATGTTTTTTCTAGTGGTCATGTATGGATGTGAGAGTTGGACTATACAGAAAGCTGAGCACTGAAGGATTGATGCTTTTGAACTGTGGTGTTGGAGAAGACTCTTGAGAGTCCCTTGGACTGCAAGGACATCCAACCAGTCCATCCGAAAGGAAATCAGTCCTGAATATTTATTGGAAGAACTGATGCTGAAGCTGAAGCTCCAATCCTCTGGCCACCTGATGCAAATAACTGACTTATTGGAAAAGACACTGATGCTGGGAAAGACTGAAATTAGGAGGAAAGGGAGACGACAGAGGATGAGATGGTTGGATGACATCACTGACTCAATGGACATGAGTATGCATAAGCTCCAGGACTTGGTCATGGACAGGGAAGCCTGGTGTGCTGCAGTCCATGGGGTCGCAATGAGTCAGACATGACTGAGGGACTAAACTGAACTGAAAAGACAAATATAAATATTCAACCTATATATGACAGGAATTCCAAGATAAGATGAACAGAAGAAAAGAAACAGTTAAAAAGTTAAAAGCTAATCAAGAAAACTCTTGACACGTGTACCCAATGTTCAACGCAGCACTGTTTATAATAGCCAGGACATGGAAACAACCTAGATGTCCAACAGTAGATGAATGGATAAGAAAGCTGTGGTACATATACACAATGGAGTATTACACAGCCATTAAAAAGAATGCATTTGAATCAGTTCTAATGAGGTGAATGAAACTGGAGCCGATTATACAGAGTGAAGTAAGCCAGAAAGAAAAACACCAATACAGTATACTAACACATATATATGGAATTTAGAAAGATGGTAATGATAACCCTGTATGCAAGACAGCAAAAGAGACACAGATGTATAGAACGGACTTTTGGACTCTGAGGGAGAGGGAGAGGGTGGGATGATTTGGGAGAATGGCATTGAAACATGTATACTATCATGTAAGAAATGAATTGCCAGTCTATGTTCGATACAGGATACAGGATGCTTGGGGTTGGTGCACAGGGATGATCCAGAGAGATGATATGGGGTGGGAGGTGGGAGGGGGGTTCAGGATTGGGAACTCATGTATACCCGTGGTGGATTCATGTCAATGTATGGCAACAAAACCAATACAGTATTGTAAAGCAAAATAAAGTAAAAATTAAAAATTTTTTTTAAAATTTTTAAAAAGTCTATATTACATGTATAGATAACAATCTTCTAAAATACTGTATTATTTACTTCACTGCCTATCACATGAGAGTCTTATAGTAGCTGTATTTTGTTTTAGTCTCTTTGTTAATATTTTTTGAAATAAACTCCTCTATTCCAAAAAAAAGAAAACTCTTATTCACTGAAAAACAAACAAACGACAACAACAAAAATGGAGTCTGCAAATCAAAATTTAAAAGTTCAAGGTTCTGGGAATAATTAATGAGAAAATGAATATTTAAATGTATTCTGATGAAATTCTGAACTTGAAGTTTGTGGAAAACAGAAATCTTACATGCATGAAAATAAAAAATGCAGCTTTTCTGACTGGCATGGAAAGAATCGTTATTTCGTGATGTTGTTACTCATTGTTTTCTTACATAAAAGGCTCCAAAATCTAGGTTCATTTGCATTTCTGCAATAATAAAAGCTTATACTTTTAAATTGGCTTCAAAGTACATCGAAAGTTTCTTCCGATTGATAACTCTACTTGGTGTCAATTTAGTGGCTGTAGTTAGGAGAGCTTTCAACTTCTTTGTTGTCAAGTTCATTGTGGGAAGTTTAGAAATAATGCCTTCATTACCATAATTTATGATGATTTCATATTGTTCTCAATTTCCTTATCATGTTTTGTACTTTCTGTTCACGACCAGGCATCACAGATCCAGGTTCCAAACAAAGATATATACCTAAGATAAGTGAGTACATTTGAATAAGATATAGAAGGACAAGCAAAATAATAAAAGGTAATAACTGAGGCTATTTGTGAAAAGGGACTTCACTTTGGTTGGAAATGGAAGGAAGCAAATTTATATATTTTTAAATGAAAACTGAATAAAGCACAATTTCAGCACATATTTGAATTAATTTGACTGATGGAGCTGAGTTTTACTTGACTGATAATTAAATTTGGAAATGAAGCAATGTTCTATAAAGTGGTGAATTCTATTTTTTTATAAAACAGGTGTATGGACCTCTACTGACTGAGTCTACTGACTGAATAAACTATCACACATCCCTGCTCCTCCGTCTGACAGATTTGCAAAAGCTGTGGGAGTGAATGACACAAGCATACATTTTCAGCACCATGGCAGACCCCACATCGCTACCTAATACCACTTGTGTCTTGGAGGACAAAAAATACAAAATTTTCTGTATACACTGCATATTTTCTCTTTTCTAGGTAATCCTCTCACACATACACTGCACACAGAAGATACACAAAGAACTGGAATTCTTCTGATTCCCTTGTAAATATATATGACACCAAATTTTCAACAATACTTCCCCAAGTCTTCAGATAATCAGCATTCCAGTAAAACAAATCAGCCTTTACTGGCTAAGATAAATGTAGCAAGGAATACACCAGGAGTGTATAATCCAACTGTAAGAACTCTTGCTCTCAATGAACAAAGAGAAAGTCGCTCAGTCATGTCTGACTCATTGCAACCACATGGACTATACAGTCCGTGGAATTCTCCAGGCCGGAATACTGGAGTGGGTAGTCTTTCCCTTCTCCAGGGGATCTTCCCAACCCAGGGATCGAACCCAAGTCTCCGTGTTGCAGGCGGATTCTTTATCAGCTGAGTAACAAGGGAAGCCAAATAATTTTTGTTTAAAAGGCTAGGAAATAATGCTAAAAATAAAGGCTAAAGGAGAAGAGGATTGAAACATCACTGTGTAGGTTTAAGAGCTTAACGTACTTCCCTGGTGACTCAGATGGTAAAGCGTCTGCCTACAATGTGGGACACCCGGGTTGGATCCCTCGGTGGGGAAGATCTCCTGGAGAAGGTAATGGCAACCCACTCCAGTATAATAGTCAAGAACAACAGTGCTGGAATGAAACTGCTTAGGTTTGCATTTCAGCTGTGCAATGAACATTTTCTCATTTTTGACATTGATCAATAGAGTGAAAGACCTTCCAATATGGTATAAAACATCAAAAATAACCATTAGTACAATAAAAATAGAATGTAGACTTTCCAGTTCACCAGAGGTGAAAACAAGCCAACACACTAAGTCCAAATAGGAATTCAGGAAAGAAAAAAAGAGAAACTGACAAGTCTGAAGAACACAAAAGCATGTCACAAGTAAAGCAGAAAGAAGTCTTTCCCTCATTCTCCTCCCACTCCCCCCACCTTCCATTCCTGATTCCTGGAAAATGCCGGTTCCCTTCCTGCTTCTTATCACATATCTCAGCAATAAGAAAAGTAGACATTTGGTATTGCATCTAAAACTAAAGATAGAAACCATGGTGCTCTTAGCACAATAGTGCATAGGACATATGCATTGGAATATATCTGAGTAATAAGTCTTATTGCTTTTCAGCTTCCCTTCCTACAGAATCCAAAATACAACCACCCCCACACAATCCCAACTCTATCTAAAGTAGAAACAGATGGGACTAAAGAATAATTCCCCTGAGGCTGAGGAGAAAACAGGCCAGTGGTGGCTGGGAGGTGTGAAAAGAAAGCAGAGATCAGAAAAAAAAAAAAAACAGGTTATGAATTTTCTAGTCACTGTGAGAGAGGAAGCTTCATAAAGCAGCACAAGGCTTGAACTTGAAAAGTTGGACATACAAGAAGTAGGACAGAGAAGCCACCCCTAAATTCTACTGGGCTCTGTGTGGGTTGGGGTGTCTGCCTGGAGACCAAAGTGCTATTTTTTGTGTTCCTCTGAATCCTGTGAGCATTTGATCATCTAAGAGAACTAAGAGTAAGGACATTTAAGTTCTACCCCTCTTGACTATTTGTAAGGGAAAAAAAAGAGTATCCTTTTTCATTTACCCGTAGGCCTTTTGCCTTTCTGGTAACCATGTGCCCCAATATTAACACACAGTACATTCTTTGTCTACTTATTCATATGTTCAACAATTTATTAATCAACTACACTGAGTAGTAGTAGTCACTGAGTCACTGAGTGACTAGGGAAACCAGCTCAGAGAGTCCAGCTTTCTGAGTGTTAAATGGTCTGCTATCCATTTTGTGACTCTCCTTTGGATCAGCTTGACCTATGCTAAATTCCTGATACTTCTTTTCTGTGTTAGCAACAAATCAGAAGGCACAACTAACATGACAACAATGCCCTGATATCTTAGTGTTTGAAGTCTAGAATTCGGTTAAAGTGAAGTACCAGTGTTTTGACAAATGAACCATGATGAAAACAGGTTTAAGATTTAGGGGAGATCGAGTTTATGGTATACAGGAACTCTCTGCATTATCTTTGTATTTCATTATTCAGTAAATCTAAAATTATTCCCAATTAAAAATTTCTTTTAAAAAATCTGACTTCCCTGGTGGCACAGTAGATAGGAATTACTCTGCCAATGCAGGACACGTGGTTTTGATCCCTGGTCCAGGAAGATTCCACATGCTATGGAGCAACTAAGCCCCTGCACTGCAACTACTGAACCCATGAGGCTCGAGCCTGTGTTCCACAATAGGAGAAGCTGTCACAATGAGAAGCCCAAGCTTCTGCTACTCTGCCACTGGAGAGCAGTTCACTCACTGCAACCAGAGAAAAGCCCACACAGCAATGAAGACTCAGTACAGCCCAAAAATTAATAAATATTTTTTAATGGCAGTGCAGATGTTCAGACTATATAAACCTGTAAAGTTGGTTATTCACTTATTTAGTAAATGTTTATTGAGCACCTGTATTAGGCATAGGGGGTAGATGAATGACTGACAGCCCTAGTTGTTGCACAGCCATAAAATACTAATAGGAAACTAGTGCTAGGAAAGGCAACTGACAAAATCAATAATTGGTATGGAACCCACTCCAGATGAATTCCATCTCATTTTTTAAAATATAACAAAAACTTTAAATATATTGCAAATATCCAATGAGATGAAGTGAAGTCGCTCAGTCATGTCTGACTCTTTGTGACCCCATGGACTGTAGCCTACCAGGCTCCTCCTTCCATGGGATTTTCCAGGCAAGAGTACTGGAGTGGGTTGCCATATCCTTGTTTTAAGCAGAAAATAAAAAGAATGAGAAGTAAACAGAAATAAAGATATGTAAATTTTAAAGTTAAGATGTTGGAGATATAAATATAGGAAAAAGAATGGAAAATGCAATCGAGAGGATAAACTGTATAGTGCAGACAGTCAAATTGAGAAATAATAGGTAGGAAGACAGCATTAAGAAACTCACCAAAGTGCAGAGCAGACTCAAAGAAATTTATAAAAACATGAAACAAAAATTTTAAATTATTTGTGAGTTTATAATAGAAGGTTATACTCAAAAACTTAAAACAACATTAATGTATGGTAAGGAATATTTAACACATAATTAAAGCATAATGAGGTCCTTGTAGTCAAGTATGAATTAATGAATAGATGGGATTCTAGCTAATAAAACATAAATCTTAAACCATAAGAATAAAACATTTCTTGCAATCCAGCAAACTATATAACCAGAAAAAAAATCCAAATACAAAACACCTAGATATGATGAATAAAATTTAAAGTATGAGCTCATTAGTGGCCTCCAGATAATAAAGATAAGATACCAGACTCTGGCTTAGAATAGAGGAAGAAGTACAAAGACTTAGGGAGATAATATTGGATTAAAACCTGAAGAACATCTCTTTTACCAAGGTATTAAGAAATACATTGGTGTGGGGAAGACCAACATACTCTAAAAGCTTTGTGGTGGCTGTTTATAGACTAGAGATGATGGTGGCAGATGCCATCATAAAATCAGGCTCCCTGGTTTCATTTCCAGATGGATAGAAACCAGGTGGCACTGTTGAATCATTAGAGACTTGCTGTGTGCAATTACCATAATAAGCCAATGAGGTGGGGCAGTAATCAAAGTCTTTTATCCTAAAATGATCTCTGGTGGTAGTTAATTGAGTATGACAATCCCTAGGAATAAAATAGATAGGCAGCCATTAAAATACTGCTTGATGTGTACAAATGAAAAAAATCTTAGGTCTAGTGATGGAAACTTGACATTAGGGGATTAAAAAACCACTTGAAAAGTGAAAGTGTTAGTCACTCAAAGTGTTAGTCCCAACTCTTTGGGACCCCATGGACTGTAGCCCGCCAGGCATCTGTCCATGGACTTCTCCAGGCAAGAGTACTGGAAGGGGTTAGACATTCCCTTCTCCAGGGGATCTTCCTGACCCAGTGATAAAACCTAGGTCTCCCACATTGTAGGCAGATTCTTTACTATGTGAGCTACCAGGGAAGTCCCAAGAATACTGGAGTGGTAGTTTCCATAAGCCTCTTACCCTTATCCATCAGAGGGTGACAGAATGAGAACCACAATCACAGAAAACTAACCAATCTGATCACATGGACCACAGCCTTGTCTAACTCAGTGAAACTATGAGCCATGCCATGCAGGGCCACCCAAGATGGACAGGTCATGATGGAGAGTTCTGACAAAATGTGGTCCACTGGAGAAGGGAATGGCAAACCACTTCAGTATTCTTGCCTTGAAAACCCCATGAACAGTATGAAAAGTCAAAAAGATATGACACTATATCACTGGCTATCACAGAAATTTTTGTTTAGTCACTCAGTCACGTCCAGTCCAACTCTCTGCAACCCCATGCACTGCAGCACACCAGGCTTCCCTGTCCTTCACTATCTCCTGGAATTTGCTCAGATTCATGTCCATTGAGTCAATGATGCCATCCATCCATCTCATCCTCTGTTACTCCCTTCTCCTCCTGCCCTCAATCTTTCCCAGCATCAGAGTCTTTTCTAATGAGTCGGTTCTTCGCATTAGGTGGCCAGAGGATTGGAGCTTCAGCTTAAGCATCAGTTCTTCCAATGAATATTCAGGACTGATTCCCTTTAGGATTGACTGGTTTGATCTCCTTGCAGTCCAAGGAACTCTCAAGAGTATTCTCCAGCATGACAGTTCAAAAGTATCAATTCTTCGGCACCCAGCCTTCTTTAAGATCCAACTCTCACATTCATACATGACTACTGGAAAAACCATGGCTTTGACTATAAAAGCCTTTGTCAGCAAAGTAATGTCTCTGCTATTTAGTAACTGTCTAGGTTGGTCATGGTTTTCCCTCCAAGGAGCAACCATCTTTTAATTTCATGGTTGCAGTCATCATCCACAATGATTTTGGAACCCAAGAAAATAAAGTCTGTCACTGTTTCCATTGTTTCCCCATCTATTTGCCATGAAGTGATGGGAGCAGATGCCATGATCTTCATTTTCTAAATGTTAAGTTTTAAGCCAGTTTTTTCACTCTCCTCTTTCACCTTCATCAAGAGGTTCTTTAGTTCCTCTTCACTTTCTGTGTAAGGGTGATGTTATTTACATATCTGAGGTTATTGATATTTCTCCTGGCAATCTTGATTTCAGCTTGAACTTCATCTAGCCTGCCATTTCTCATGATGTACTCTGCATAGGAGTTAAATAAGCAGGGTGACAATATGCAGTTTGACATACTCCTTTCCCAATTTGGACCAGACTGTTGTTCCATGTCTGGTTCCAACTGTTGCTTCTTGACCTGCATACAGGTTCTCAGGGGAAATTAGTGCTGCTATCAAGGACATGAAAGATGCAGTGGTAACAATTCCTATAATCCCTTTTTACTCCCCTATTTAGTTAGTATAAATTCCAGATATATGCTCAGGGCTACCTCTGTATGATGATAAAGATAATCAAGTTATGACACCAATTGCAGCTGCTATTTCCAATGTGGTATCATCACTGGAGCACACCATCACAGCCCCTGGCACCTTTCAGGCAGTCACTGATTCAGCAAACATTTATTTTCTATACCAAGTAATAGAGAAAATTAGAAGCGATTCACCCTTGCTCTTATACCTCAGGGCTATGTCAGCTCTTGGCTCTTGGTCCCATAATATCCTAGGGGGACCTTGATTGCCTTGATATTCCACAGAGTATCACACTGGTTCGTTATATTGATGACAGCATGCTAAGTAGACCTGGTGATCAGGAAGTAGGTGAAGTAGATGCTTTTGAAAGGCCCATGCATGCCAGGCAGAGGAGACATAAAACTCATGAGAGTTCAGAGACCAGCCACATAGATACGTTTCTAAAGGAACAGTGGGCTGTAGCAGGTGAGGATAACTTCTCTTAAGTGAGAAAAGTTGGCTGTACTTGGCACTGCCCTGCGAAGAGAGAGGCACAGCACTTGATTGAAATTTTTAGACTTTAGAAAGAATGTATACCTTATTTGGAAGTGCTGTCCCAATCCAATTACAAGGTAATATATAAAGCTGCTGCTTTTAAGCTGGCTTCAGAGTAAGAGAAGCCTCAGTGTTCTGTACGAGCTGTGGTGCAAATGGTGCTACAATTTAGGCTTTATGACCAAGCAGATTCAATGATACTGAAGTGCCTCTGGCTAACAGAGGCTCAACAGAAGCACCACAACACAGATCTTAGAATCTGGGCATAAGGGCATGCTATATACTTTCAACAACTATCCTTCATTTGAAAAGTGGCCTTGACCTGGGTCCACCAAAGACATGAGACTCTATGTGACTGTGTCTAGGACTCTCCTTTGTGAAATGAGACTTATTTGATGTGCCAAATTATGAAGTTGAACATGTGCAGCAGCATTTCACTCTTAAATTGAAGTGGTACACTCAGGACCAAGTTCAAGGTGGTCCAGACAGCACAACTGAATCACGAGAGTTGGTGAATCAGAGCCCAGGGCAGTTGCCGCTATTGCCTTTATGCCTCCCCCTCAACAACATCTATGAACTCATATGCAGAGGCTAATGACTAGCTCATAGAGGAGGAAAAAGCATAGGCCTTTTTTAGAGTTAAGTCAACAAGGTATTATGTCTCCAGCCAAGAATAATCACTGCTTTATTACAGTCCCACTTCTAGATATCCGTAAATGACAGTAGGAGAGGGAACTTCCCCTGCTGAGCAGAACTTCAGGCAATAATTTGTGTTCCACTTTTTGTAGAAGGAGAGGTAGATGGGTACAAATCTAAACTAATCATTGGTTAATGCCTCATGAGTTATCTAGCTAGTCAGGGACCTTAGAAATGTGAACACTGATGACAGCACAAATTGAGGAAAAAGGAACATGGATGGACATACTGACCATGAAAACGCCTTGCTCAGCTCCCCAGCTCCATGGAGCATAACTGATGGACTGAGCTATTGCTCTTCTGGATCCACCACCACAGTCCCGTCCAGGCCACACTTCCCACGTGCTGTACTGAGCCAGTGACTTTGCACAAAGGCTTACAGAGGCAGACCCATTCCTGCAGGCACAGGAATTTTTAAACGAAGTACTTTGGTTCAAGGACTCCCTGTCAGCTAGGCAAACTTTTCTAGAATTGCACTGAGGCCTGATAAACTCTGTACACCTTGCCCCTTCCTTTTCACTCCTTTTCAGAGATGTCAGAACTGCATTTCCTCCACTGCCTCTACATTTTTCCTTCCTTTTTGCCTTTACAGGTATTTCCCCAATAATCTATTGCATGTTGCAGAGACTGTATTTTAATATTTTAATATCCAAAGATAACAGGTCAAAATCCTGAAATCTTTGAATGCACCTAATTTGGAAAAGGTTTCTTTGCAACTGTGGTTAGTTAAGGATTTTTGATCCAAGAAGAGTGTCCTAGATTACCCAGATGGGCCTGAAACACCATCACAAATGCCCTTAAAGTGAGACTTGACATAAACACAAGTGGAGGGAAAGGCAACAGTGAGAGAGAGATTTGAAGATACTGGTAATGGAAGGCAGCCACAAAAAGCTGGAAGAAGCTGGGAGCAGATGCTCCCCTAGAGCCTCCAGAGGAAGTGTGCTTCTGCCCACAGCTTGGTTTCAACCCAGGGAACTGATTCTCGAACTAAGTTCCAGCCACCAGAATTGTGGAAAAATAGATGTGTGATGTGTGCTGTTTGAAACTATTCAATTGAATTTCAATTGAATAGGTAATTTGTTAAAGCAGCCACAGGAAATTAATACACATGCCTAATTCTGTCTCAGTGCCCCACTTCTTGAGGATCTGAACGAATACAAATGATACCACTCATAGTTCAAGAAAAGAGGCAACGAACTTTAGGGGCGGGTTCATTCACTGCCCAGTAGCCTAAGACGCTATCCTACTGAGTCGTATGTGGGGCCTGGACACTCCTTGGCCCAAGGCAGCCCAAGGCTAATGGCTACTGCAGATGACATGGAAAGCATTTGGAATATCAAGAGAAACAATACCTACAAAGCAGCAGAGATGGTTGGTTACTGATAAATTGTATTGCTAACTGCAAAGGAATAATAAGAACCTGAGCATTGCTACAAGGCAGTTAAGGGTTAAGTGAGAGAGCCATTGACCTGTTTAATCACTTACAAAGTAGAAAAGAAAACACAGCTGAGCAGTGAATTGAAGCTCTGAACATTAAAGATGCAGGGCTCCATAGATGATTAAATAGTTGAGGAAGGTCTGTTGTGGAAAACCAAGGTAGCCTGACACAAAGGTCCCTGTGCTAGAAGGTGTAACATATGTAAAGTAATGGGTGCCCCATTTGGAAGTTGCTTGCACTTCCTCTCCTGGTTACCAGTCTGATGACCAGGGTTAAACCCCAACATAACCTGCACAAGGCCAAACCGGGTACAGCAAAGGAGGAAGGAAACTGAGCCCTCCCCACCCCGCCCCCAGGAGCAGCAACACCAGTGGGAGCCAGGAGAATGCATCTGGCATTGGACTTAGAGGGTGCTTAACCAAAGTGTCAGAATATGAGACCAGATAGACTAGGGATTTATTGATTTGGAACACTTTCACAGGGCATAAGATCTAACAACCTGGCAGGAACCTCAGGGAGTGGGTGCGTTTGTTACCAGAATGGCTCCTGGAAGTCTGAGAATTGATGTCCCACGCTAACAGATGGTAAAGAGTACAGGGAAGTGATATGCTGGAATAAATGTAAGGCTGGAATGTAATGCTGGAATAAATGTAAGGATTAATATTCTAGTGGAAGAATGGGACACCGACTAAAAAACTATTCAGCAAGGCCACGAGACATGTACTGGTCTGGGTGCCAGCATCACTAAGTAGTTCGGTGGTGGCCTTCTCTGCAGTGCAGGCCTGAGTGTGGCAGAGGAGGCCAAGGAGTTGGGTTTGTTTCTATCCATAGAGATGAGTCTGGGATGTGGGGTTCAGCAGCAGATACCAGGAGGCCACAACTATCTGGACAATTGGCAAGGCCAGAGAGGCAGCCCAGAGGCTTTGACCAGCCAGGAGTTGTTAGTAGATTTTCATCTCTCTAGAGCAATGGTCCCCAACCTTTTCAGCACCAGCGACTGGCTTCGTGGAAAACAATTTTTCCATAGACCAGGGGTAGGGGGGATGGTTTTGGGACGATTCAGAGCATTATATTTATTGTGTACCTCATTTCTATTATTATTATATCAGTTCCACCTCAGACCATCAGGAATTAGATCCCAGAGGTTAGGCCCCCCTATTCTAGAGATAAGGTAGACTGCGGTCAATGGTGGTGTTACCCAATGCCTGTTGTTATTGCTGTTCAGTCACGAAGTCATGTCCTACTCTTTGCTACCCCATGGACTGCAGTGTGCCAGGCTCCTCTGTCCTTCACCATCTCCTGGAGTTTGTTCAAATTTGTGTCCATTGAGTCAATGATGCTACCTAGTCGTCTCATCCTCTGTCACTTCCTTCTCCTTTTGCCTTCCATCTTTCCCAGGATCAGGGTCTTTTCCAATGAGTCAGTTCTTCACATTAGGCGGCCAAAGTACTAGAGCTTCAGCCTCAGCCTCAGTCCTTCCAATGAATACTCAGAACTGATTCCCTTTCAGATTGACTGATTTGATCTCCTTGCTGTCCCAGGGACTCTTCTCCAGCCCAATAAGTATCCGTTCTTTGGTGCTCAGCCTTCTTTATGGTCCAACTCTCATGTACCTACATGACTACTGGAAAAACCATAGCTTTGACATACAGAACTTTGTTGGCAAAATGATATCTCTGCTTTTTAATACAGACAGTCAGTCATAGCTTTCCTTCCAAGGAACAAGAGCCTTTTAATTTCATGGCTGCAGTCACCATCCACGGTGATTTTAGAGCCCAAGAAAATAAAATCTGTCACTGCTTCCACTTTTCTCCTTCTATTTGCCATGAAGTGATGGGACCAGCTGCCATGATCTTAGTTTTCTTTAATGTGAGTTTCAGTCTCTAAAAAGGCAAGAGCAGGAAGAGCAGGATGGTCTCAACAAGAAAAAGTCACAATCTTAGTCCCTAAATCTTAGCAAGTTCTCAGATCCAGAAAACATTAATTGAAGAGTTAAGCTATATCTATCTCACTTTCATTTAAAGAAACTGAGGTACTGGCAAGGTAAACAGCTGGCCAAGATCACACAGCTAGTGTGTCAAGGAATAAGCTCAGGAAAATATAACTGCAAACTCAGGACTAAATGTTAATATGTGAAGATATCAATAAAGTAGATGAATACTCACAAAAATGTGCAAAGGAATACAAGTGATAAACATGTGGCAAAATTTTAGTAAACAAAGAACATAAAACAATGTACTATCATATTAAACTTGATTAATAAGGATTTTAAATAATATGCTGAGCTAAAATTTAGGAATATATAAACTGGCACATTATTTCTGGAAGTAATTTTCACTAAAACACCTAAATTTGAGGAATTTTTTGACCCATAAGTGGTACACTTGGGAATTTATTATATACAAATCATTAAACATTTGCATAAGAGTTCATTTACAAAGGCAATGATTAGCATAAAATATAACAGGAAAATTATTTTTAAAATACACTAATGTCTTAAAAAAGATTGATAGGAACATTATATAATCATCTAATACTATAAACAATTAAAAGTCATAATATTAGATAATAGTCAATGCCATAGAAATGTTCACAAAGCATTTTTAGACATGAAATGGTGAATTAAAAAGAATTTTTATATTACTGTGCAAGAGTTCTTATCCAAAGATTAAGTGAAAATTTAATGTTCATATAATGGGGGGATAGACCTCAGAGATCAATTATAGCAACAGTCTCATTTTCTGATGAATCTACTGAAACACATAGAAGCTAATATTTAAAAGTATAAACAAAACAAATAGACTGAGAGCAATTTTGTATACAAAAATGTGCATGTTTGTGTGTATACGTGTAAATGAAAGAATTATAAGAGTTCATGTCACAATGTCACGGGTGCCTGTCTACCTGTAGTGCAAATAATTATTTAATGTATTAAGTTTTCTCTATTTCCATTACTTTTGCAATGAACATGTATGAAAAACCAAGAAATGTTATTTGTTTAATTTGTTCAATAAATTAGCATGCAATTAAAAGCCCTCTGTTCCAACATCTCAAGATTTGCCTGTACATACCTAACAATTCTCAGGTGGCATTCATTAGCATTCAGATAAATCCTTTAAGCTCAAAATTACCTTAGTTAGGATGCAATCTAATTTTATTTTTAAGATCTGAAACAATAATCCCATTGCTTGAGTATGGGACTAAATTATATGAATACTAAGTATGTGAGTAAATATGAATATTGGTATCAGTAAAATAGAATTCATATGGAATTTTTAGCTTTATATCTAATTGTTATTTTACTTCTCAATAAATAAACCTAAGCTAAAATGAGGTC
The DNA here is from genome assembly GCF_014754425.2 of Oryx dammah. Taxonomy (NCBI): domain Eukaryota; kingdom Metazoa; phylum Chordata; class Mammalia; order Artiodactyla; family Bovidae; genus Oryx; species Oryx dammah. Next base: position 40,790,492 of record NW_024070188.1, on the reverse strand, counting down.
ACAGAAGTACCTTAGTTTTTATAATTAGTACTATAATAAGTATAAATTTTAAAATTTCCTCCTTACATTGTATCTATTATGAGCACAGATTTCCAGTTTTCCCCAGTGGCATTTGCTATTTAATTCTCTTTACCACCATCATCAGTAAACATCATCATCACCCACTGCAATTTTACTGTGCTGACACATTAGAAAAACCAGCACCACTGACTCAACCTCTTCCCCAACACTGACATTATACATGCTCAGATCCATCAGTGCTCTCCTTGACACTTTACCACAATCAGAAGTCTTTGTGCACCTAATAACTGGGCCACCCGACATATCAAGGATCTCTGGGTAACAGAGGACTTCAGGCCCTCAGAACTTTGGAGAATGAGGCCATGGTTTATCCAGTGTTAGGTTTAACAAGTACAGGCAGGTATGAGTGGTAGGAGATGGTAGAAAGAGTCACAGTTCTACATCTCTGGTACTTGAGAATTTAAGAACTGAGACCTCAGAAAAGAAAGACATGCAGTAAAGAACATGGAAGACAGAAAGGAGCCCAGGGACCTCGCTTCTAATCCAGACTCTGAGTTTGTGAGTTATGTGCAACTCTTTGAAACCTCATGGACCAGAGCCCACCAGTCTCCTCTGTCCATGGGATTCTCCAGACAAGAATACTGCAGTGGGTTGCCATTGCCTTCTCCAGGGGATCTTCCCAACCCAGGCCTCTTGCATTGCAGATGGATTCTTTACTGTCTGAAACACCAGGGAAGCTCATAGGCATTCTAAAACATTACAATGGTTTTACCTCTGGGGTTATTCATCAGGCCAATTTAATTCAGAGATAAAGAGGACACTTACCAAAAAAAAAATCTAACCATTCATGCCTAAAATTATTTTACAGACACAAAGAAAGTCTTTATTCCCCAAAGAGAGAAACACAATAAAATACTAATACCAGGAAGAGTTCATCTGAAGAGTAAGTGGAAATTTTAATTGTATACAGATTAAGAAAATTCTAGGGCTGGACCTGAGAGATCAATTACAGAAACATTCTCATTTTATGATGAGCCCACTGAAACGCAGAAAGCTATATTATAAAGAGTGTAAGTAGATTGTGTGATAATTTTCTAAATCCCAAAACACTAGAATGAGAAGTGAGCTTAAAATTTTAGAGATTTTTTTTAGGACAAAAATAAATGCAAATTTTCTGTACTTATATGTTAGCTTAATTAAATCTGTAACCTTGCAAATGTCATTGAAAAACAAGGTTCAGATAACTATAACATGGTAGGCCACAGTAGATTTTCAGGGAAATTTAGTGCTATGCAGACAGATATTATGAGATAGTCTGGACAAGAGTTAAAGGGACCCACTCTATAGTCCTTGACAAAATATGGACCTTTTAGGAACTCCTCTAGTACCTTGAGTATAAGATAGAGGGATTGATCTTCAACGATCAAATTCCACAAAATTCTATAAAAATCATACTTTCTGCAAATTTCTTGAGGTCTTTGTCCACAAATACTTGATTGTCTACCCCTTTGATCTTATCCACTGAGAACCTCTATGATTCTTGCAAAAACAACAAAACATAGATCATTCAATCAGTGAATCAATACTATTACTTTTATCATAATTGCCTTAGATCTCATATGGCAGACCCTAAAATGAGGCATACTGTAAATATCTGCTGCCAATTTAAACACTATAGAGTGATAAAAATCTAATAAAAATGATGAAATGTGTCCCACAAGAGGCAGCAGCAAAAATACAATAACCATTTATCCCTATGAATGATGGGTTTATAAATTACAGACCTGTTCTTGTAATGCCTATGAAAATTTTTATAACTAAAGATTAAAAAAAAATTTTTTTTAATTCCCTCTGTAATTATAACCAATTCAAAAGGCTTCTAATCAACACTGATCAACTACAAAGCAAGATTCTGTGTGCTGGCTCTTTCAATACCTACTCAGTTAAAATATTATTTTAATAAATCATAACTTCTGCTTATATTTTATAACCATAGTAGTGTGCTCATTTGTATCTGACTCTTTGTGACTCCATGGGCTGTAGCCCACCAGGCTCCCCTGTCTATGTAATTTCTAGGCAAGAATACTGGAGTGGGTTGCCATTTCCTACTCCCACTTTATAACCATATCAGACTTATAAGATGATGTTTAATTCTTCTCTTGAGACTTCATGACAAAATTCTTTAAAAATGGTTTTCAGAGACCTGACCTGCAATCGGGGAGACTCAAAGTAAAATGGTTGGTGAATATTAACTTCCTACTTCAGAAAAAAAGAGCATACAAATGTTAACCTCTGATCCACAGGTTAAGTTTAGGTCTAAAAGGAAAGGAATTTTTTTCTAAGAATATTGGAAAGAAAAACACCTAATCTTATACCATTTATTCAAAGAGTGAGTATTATTCATTAAAATACTTAACTGAAAAAAAAAAACTGAAGAAATTCTAAGGGTCTTCAAAAAAAAATCATTTCAAGTTTAAAAAAAAAATGAATGAGATTCTCTCTTGTTGATATATCCAGTAATACTAGGGTCTCAAGAACATTGATTTCCACCAAACATCTGGTCTCCCTGAAAACTGGTACATTCCCAAACATTTATCAAGAAATAGTTCTGATTTCTCAGCTTTCCTCATTTACAGTTTCAGGGAAATATCCTGACATCGATTTTTGCACATGACTCTGATTGAGTCCAGCGGGAATCCTGCACGCAATTCGGCAGTACAAAATGACCGCTCACTAGCAGACTATGCTGCTGTTACATATTTTATAATTTCCAATTCCTAACTTTTTATTTTCTAAATCAGTTGCTCAGCTCTTTGGAGATTTCTCCCTATATTCTCTAATATTTTAAAGCACAGAGTTTAAAATTTGGGAAAATCATTTTTAGTTTAATATTGACTTAATATCTTTAGCACACAGTCATTATGGCCTCAGGTGCCTAAAAGTTCTAAACAGTGTTACTGGCACTGAATTTCTAACAGAAAAATTATAAATTATAATAGTCTCAAGATTAATACAGTTTAGAGCAAGTGTTAATAAGAGCAAGTAGTTGTATACTTTTATTCTGTTGCTGACAGGAATAAACATAATTTGTTCTTTCCACAAGAATTTTTCATTTAGGAGGAGTGCTACTTCAAGTGAAAAATATGTGAATGAAAGGGGATTTAACATTAAAGATATTTTAGTAACTCACTTATTCAGACTTTTTGAAGTAGAAGTTTTAGAATTGGTTACTTTAGCTGCTCAGAAATATCAGGACCCTGGGTGGATTTCCCTGCTACTTTCTTGGCTCTACACTCACGGTCACAAAATGACTATAACACCTCCAAGCCTCTTACTCTCAGACTATATTTCCTAGGGCATGAAAGAGGAATGTGGGCTTCAGTTTACAGTTTATTCCTTGGAGGGAGGAGACATTAGTGGAACTCCACCTTATCTGCTCCCATTTCAGTCATATAGCCGAAGAAAATCAAGGTTTTGTTCGCAATGAAGTGGATTTGGTAGTGTCTACATCTGGAACTCCTTGCTCGACCACAGCAGAAGCCACATTTATTGGGTATTTTGTGTGACCACTTTTGGGGTAGCTACATATGTACAGAAAGTTCCTAACAAATATCCACAGTAGGTATGAGGAGTGTTGGGCCCTGGCACTCAACATGTTTTTCTCCAAAATAATTCCATCTTTAAATAAAGCACCATTGTCAGAGATGTTAAGATGACTTAGGGAATACTACAAAAACATCTGATTATCTTCTGTTCAATTCAGGTCAGTCGCTCAGCCATGTCCGACTCTTTGCGACCCCATGAATTGCAGCACACCAGGCCTCCCTGTCCATCACCAATTCCCGGAGTTCACTTAAACTCATGTCCATCGAGTCAGTGATGCCACCCAGCCATCTCATCCTCTGTCATCCCCTTCTCCTCCTGCCCCCAATCCCTCCCAGCATCAGAGTCTTTTCCAATGAGTCAACTCTTCGCATGAAGTAGCCAAAGTACTGGAGCTTCAGCTTTAGAATCAGTCCTTCCAAAGAACACCCAGGGCTGATCTCCTTCAGAATGGACTGGTTGGATCTCCTTGCAGTCCAAGGGACTCTCAAGAGTCTTCTCCAACACCACAGTTCAAAAGCATCAATTCTTTGGTTCTCAGCTTTCTTCACAGTTCAACTCTCACATCCATACATGACCACAGGAAAAACCATAGCCTTGACTAGATGGACCTTTGTTGGTAAAGTAATGTCTCTGCTTTTCAATATGCTATCTAGGTTGGACATAACTTTTCTTCCAAGGAGTAAGCATCTTTTAATTTCATGACTGCAATCACTATCTGCAGTGATTTTTGGAGCTCAAAAAAATAAAGTCTGACACTCTTTATACTGTTTCCCCATCTATTTCCCATGAAGTGATGGGACCAGATGCCATGATCTTCATTTTCTGAATGTTGAGCTTTAAGCCAACTTTTTCATTCTCCTCTTTCACTTTCATCCAGAGGCTTTTTAGCTCCTCTTCACTTTCTGCCATAAGGATGGTGTCATCTTGCATATCGGAAGTTGTTGACATTTCTCCTGGCGATCTTGATTCCAGCTTCTGCTTCTTCCAGTCCAGCATTTCTCATGATGTACTCTGCATAGAATTTAAATAAGCAGGGTGACAGTATACAGCCTTGACGTACTCCTTTTCCTATTTGAAACCAGTCTGTTGTTCCATGTCCAGTTCTAACTATTGCTTCTTGACCTGCATATAGGTTTCTCAAGAGGCAGGTCAAGTGGTCTGGTATTCCCATCTCTTTCAGAATTTTCCACAGTTTATTGTGATCCACACAGTCAAAGGCTTTGGCATAGTCAATAAAGCAGAAATAGATGTTTTTCTGGAACTCTCTTGTTTTTTCCATGATCCAGCAGATGTTGGCAATTTGATCTCTGGTTCCTCTGCCTTTTCTAAAACCAGCTTGAACATCAGGAAGTTCGTAGTTCACGCATTGCTGAAGCCTGACTTGGAGAATTTTGAGCATTACTAACATGTGAGATGAGTGCAATTGAGCAGTAGTTTGAGCATTCTTTGGCATTGTCTTTCTTTGGGATTGAAATGAAAACTGACCTTTTCCAGTCCTGTGGCCACTTCTGAGTTTTCCAAATTTGCTGACATATTGATTATTTTCACTTTATCATTAACCCTAGCTTAGTTGTTAAAGAATCTGCCTGCAATGCAGGAGACCTCCATTCAATTTCTGGGTCAAGAAGATCCTCTAGAGAAGGGATAGGCTACCCACTCCAGTATTCTTGGGCTTCCCTTGTGGCTCGCCTGGCAAAGAATCCACCTGCAATGCAGGAGATGTGGGTTTGATCCCTGGCTTGGAAAGATCCCCTGAGGGGAAAGGCTACTCACTCCAATATTCTGACCTGGACAATTCCATGGACTATACATCCATGGGATTGCAAAAAGTCAGACACAACTGAGCGACCTACACTTTAACTTTATCATTGACCCTACTATCAGTATATATGTTATTTAACTATACACTGACTCACTAGAATGCCAATGGTATAGACTTTAATATTCAATTTGCTTACAACGTGTGTTAACTCTAAAAGGTCTTGGAGGTCTTCATAGAACTGTTCAACTTCATCTTCTTCAGCATTACTGGTTGGGGCATAGACTTGGATTACTGTGATACTGAATGGTTTGCCTTGGAAACAGAGCTCATTCTGTCATTTTTGAGATTGCATCCAAGTACTGCACTTCGGACTCTTTTCTTGACCATGATGGCTACTCCATTTCTTCTAGGAGATTCCTGCCCACAGTAGTAGATATTATGGTCATCTGAATTAAATTCATCCATTCCAGTCCATTTGAGTTCACTGATTCCAAGAATGTTGACGTTCACTCTTGCCATCTCCTGTTTGACCACTTCCAATTTGCCTTGATTCATGGACCTGACATTCCAGGTTCTATGCAATATTGTTCTTTACAGCATTGGACCTTGCTTATATCATGAGTCACATCCACAACTAGGTATTGTTTTTGCTTTGGCTCCATCCCTTCACTCTTTCTGGAGTTATTTCTCCACTCTTCTCCAGGAGCATATTGGGCACCTACTGCTCTGGGGAGTTCCTCTTTCAGTATGTTACCATTTTGCCTTTTCTTACTTTTTCTTCATGGGGTTCTCAAGGAAAGAATATTGAAGTGGCTTGCTATTCCCTTCTCTAGTGGACCACATTCTGTCAGACCATTCTACCATGATCTGCCCGTCTTGGTGGCCCCACATGGCATGGCTTAGTTTCATTGATTTAGACAAGGCTGTGGCCCGTGTGATTAGATTGACTAGTTTTCTGTGATTGTGGTTTGTGTGTCTACACTCTGATGCCTCTCGCAACACCTACCATCTTACTTGGGTTTCTCTTACCTTGGGCATGGGGTATCTCTTCACAGCTGCTCCAGTAAAGTGCAGCCACTGCTCCTTACCTTGGATAAGGAGTATCTCCTCACAGCCACCCCTCCTGACCTTGAACGTGGAGTAGCTCCTCATGGCCTTCCTGCGGCCATGTAGATACCGCTCCTTTCTGAGCAAACCTTTTAGAGCTAACACCCAAAAAAGATGTCCTTTTCATTATAGGGGACTGGAATGCAAAAGTAGGAAGTCAAGAAACACCTGGGATAACAGGCAAATTTGCCCTTGGAATATGGAATGAAGCATGGCAAAGGCTAATAGAGTTTTGCCAAGAGAATGCACTGGTCATAGCAAACACCCTCTGCCAATAACACAAGAGAAGACTCTACACATGGATATCAACAGATGGTCAACACCAAAGTCAGACTGATTATATTCTTTGCAGGCAAAGATGGAGAAGCTCTATACAGACAGCAAAAACAAGACAGGGAGCTGACTGTGGCTCAGATCATGAACTCCTTATTGCCAAATTCAGACTTAAATTGAAGAAGTGGGGGAAACCACTAGACCATTCAGGTATGACCTAAATCAAATCCCTTATGATTATACAGTGGAAGTGAGAAATAGATTTAAGGGCCTAGATCTGATAGAGTGCTTGATGAACTATGGATGGAGGTTTGTGACATTGTACAGGAGACAGGGATCAAGACCACTGACATGGAAAAGAAATGCAAAAAAGCAAAATGGCTGTCTGGGGAGGCCTTACACATAGCTGTGAAAAGAAGAGAGGTGAAAAGCAAAGGAGAAAAGGAAAGATATAAGCATCTGAATGCAGAGTTCCAAAGAATAGCAAGGAGAGATAAGAAAGCCTTCCTCAGCGATCAATGCAAAGAAACAGAGGCAAAAAACAGAATGCGAAAGACTAGAGATCTCTTCAGCAAAATTAGAGATACTAAGGGAATATCTCATGCAAAGATGGGCTTGATAAAGGACAAAAATAGTCTGTACCTAACTGAAGCAGAAGATATTAAGAAGAGGTGACATGAATACACAGAAGAACTATACAAAAAAGATCTTCATGATGGTCTAGACTCTAGATGTCTAGAGTCTTCTCCAGACAATCACGATGGTGTGATCACTCATCTAGAGCCAGACATCCTGGAATGTGAAGTCAAGCGGGCCTTAAAAAGCATCACTATGAACAAAGCTAGTGGAGGTGATGGAATTCCAGTTGAGCTATTACAAATCCTGAAAGATGATGCTGTGAAAGTGCTGCACTCAATATGCCAGCAAATTTGGAAAACTCAGCAGTGGCCACAGGACTGGAAAACGTCAGTTTTCATTCCAATCCCAAAGAAAGGCAACGCCAAAGAATGCCCAAACTACCGCACAATTGCACTCATCTCACATGTTAGTAAAGTAATGCTCAAAATTCTCCAAGCCAGGCTTCAGCAATGTGTGAACCATGAACTTCCAGATGTTCAAGCTGGTTTTAGAAAAGGCTGAGGAACCAGAGGTCAAATTGCCAACATCCGCTAGATCATCGAAAAAGCAAGAGAGTTCCAGAAAAAAACATCTATTTCTGCTTTACATGCCAAAGGCTTTGACTGTGTGGATCACAATAAACTGTGGGAAATTCTGAAAGAGATGGGAATACCAGACCACCTGACCTGCCTCTTGAGAAATCTGTATGCAGGTCAGGAAGCAACAGTTAGAACTGGACATGGAAAAACAGACTGGTTCCAAATAGGAAAAGAAGTACGTCAAGGCTGTATATTGTCACCCTGCTTATTTAATTTATATGCAGAGTACATCATGAGAAACGCTGGACTAGAAGAGACACAAGCTGGAATCAAAATTGCTGGGAGAAATATCAATAACCTCAGATATGCAGATGACACCACTCTTATGGCAGAAAGTGAAGAGGAACTAAAAAGCCTCTTGATGAAAGTGAAAGAGGAGAGTGAAACAGTTGGCTTAAAGCTCAACATTCAGAAAACGAAGATCATGGCATCTGGTCCCATAACTTCATGGGAAATAGATGGGGAAACAGTGGAAACAGTGTCAGACTTTATTTGGGGGGGGCTCCAAAATCACTGCAGATGGTGACTGCAATCATGAAATTAAAAGAGGCTTACTCCTGGGAAGGAAAGTTATGACCAACCTAGATAGTATATTGAAAAGCAGAGACATTACTTTGCCAACAAAGGTCCGTCTAGTCAAGGCTATGGTTTTTCCAGTGGATATGAAAGTTGAGTTGTGAAGAAGGCTGAGCACCGAAGAATTTATGCTTTTGAACTGTGGTGTTGGAAAAGACTCTTGAGAGTCCCTTGGACTGCAAGGAGATCCAGCCTGTCCATTCTAAAGTAGATCAGTCCTGGGTGTTCATTGAAAGGAGTGATGCTAAAGCTGAAACTCCAGTACTTTGGCCACCTCATGCGGAGAGTTGACTCACTGAAAAAGACTCTGATGCTGGGAGGGATTGGGGGCAGGAGGAGAAGGGGATGACAGAGGATGAGACGGCTGGATGGCATCACCGACTAGATGAACATGAGTTTGAATGAACTCTGGGAGTTGTTGATGGACAGGAGGCCTGGCATTTTGTGATTCATGGGCTCACAAAGATTTGGACACTATTGAGTGACTGAACTAAACTACAAACACTAAATAAAGTGAGGACTTCCCTGGTAGTCCAGTGGTTAAGACTCCTCACTTCCAATTCAGGGCGCTCAGGTTCCATCCTTGGTCGGGGAAATAAGATCAACATGTTTCAAGACACAGCTAGAAAAGTAATTAATTAATTAATTTAAAATCACCTTAATAATAATAAATAAAGTGACTTTGTTAGAGAGAATGGGAGAGTAGCCATGGGCATAGACTGGTGAGATAAATCTCCCAGTTTGGGAGTCCAACTCTGCCGCAGTTATCTATGAAACCTTGAACACCCAGGTGGCACTAGTGGTGAAGAACCCACCTGCTAATGCAGGAGACATAAGAGACAAGGGTTTGATTACTGGAAGATCTCCTGGAGAATTGCATGGCATCCACTCCACTATTCATGCTTAGAGAATCCCATGGACAGAAGAGCCTGGCAAAGACAGAAGAGTCCATAGGATTGCAAAGAGTCAACACACCCGAAGCAGTTTCACACACACATACACACAAAACACACACATAACCTTGAACAAATAACCTCTATGAGTTCTGTTTTCTTAAATGAAAAAGATGTATTTAGGAGAATTAAATGAGATGATTCATGTTAAATACTTAGCCTAAGGCCTAATCTGATTAGTGCTATTCAGTTCAGTCGCTCAGTCATGTCCGACTCTTTGCGACCCCATGAATCGCAGCACGCCAGTCCTCCTGTCCATCACCAACTCCCGGAGTTCACTCAGACTCACGTCCATCGAGTCAGTGATGCCATTCAGCCATCTCATCCTCTGTCATCCCCTTCTCCTCCTGCCCCCAATCCCTCCCAGCATCAGAGTCTTTTTCAGTGAGTCAACTCTCCGCATGAGGTGGCCAAAGTACTGGAGTTTCAGCTTTAGCATCATTCCTTCCAAAAAAATCCCAGGGCTGATCTCCTTCAGAATGGACTGGTTGGATCTCCTTGCAGTCCAAGGGACTCTCAAGAGTCTTCTCCAGCACTACAGTTCAAAAGCATAAATTCTTCAGTGCTCAGCCTTCCTCACAGACCAACTTTCACATCCACTGGAAAAACCATAGCCTTGACTAGATGGACGTTTGTTGGCAAAGTAATGTCTCTGCTTTTCAATATACTATCTAGGTTGGTCATAACTTTCCTTCCCAGGAGTAAGCCTCTTTTAATTTCATGATTGCAGTCACCATCTGCAGTGATTTTGGAGCCCCCCCAAAATAAAGTCTGACACTGTTTCCACTGTTTCCCCATCTATTTCCCATGAAGTGATGGGACCGGATGCCATGATCTTCGTTTTCTGAATGTTGAGCTTTAAGCCAACTGTTTCACTCTCCTCTTTCACTTTCATCAAGAGGCTTTTTAGTTCCTCTTCGCTTTCTGCCATAAGGATGGTGTCATCTGCATATCTGAGGTTATTGATATTTCTCCCAGCAATCTTGATTCCAGCTTGTGTCTCTTCCAGTCCAGCATTTCTCATGATGTACTCTGCATATAAGTTAAATAAGCAGGGTGACAATATACAGCCTTGACATACTCCTTTTCCTATTTGGAACCAGTCTGTTTTTCCATGTCCAGTTCTAACTGTTGCTTCCTGACCTGCATACAGATTTCTCAAGAGGCAGGTCAGGTGGTCTGGTATTCCCATCTCTTTCAGAATTTTCCACAGTTTATTGTGATCCACACAGGCAAAGGCTTTGGCATAGTCTATAAAGCAGAAATAGATGTTTTTCTGGAACTCTCTTGCTTTTTCTATGATCCAGCAGATGTTGGCAATTTGATCTCTGGTTCCTCTGCCTTTTCTCAAACTAGCTTGAACATCTGGGATTTTATGGTTCACGTATTGCTGAAGCCTGGCTTGGAGAATTTTGAGCATTACTTTACTAGCATGTGAGATGAGTGCAATTGTGTGGTAGTTTGAGCATTCTTTTGCATTGCCTTTCTTTGGGATTGGAATGAAAACTGACGTTTTCCAGTCCTGTGGCCACTGCTGAGTTTTCCAAATTTGCTGGCATATTGAGTGCAGCACTTTCACAGCATCGTCTTTCAGGATTTGAAATAGCTCCACTGGAATTCCATCACCTCCACTAGCTTTGTTCATAGTGATGCTTTCTAAGGCCCGCTTAACTTCACATTCCAGGATGTCTGGCTCTAGGTGAGTGATCACACCATCGTGATTGTCTGGGTCATGAAGATCTTTTTTGTATAGTTCTTCTGTGTATTCATGTCACCTCTTCTTGATATCTTCTGCTTCTTTTACCTCCAGACCATTTCTGTCCTTTATCGAGCCCATCTTTGCATGAAATGTTCCCTTGGTGTTTCTAGTTTTCTTGAAGAGATCTCTAGTCTTTCCCATTCTGTTCTTTTCCTCTATTTCTTTGCATTGATCGCTGAAGAAGGCTTTATCTCTTCTGTTTTGGAACTCTGCATTCTGATGCTTATATCTTTCCTTTTGTCCTTTGTTTTTGTCTCTCTTCTTTTCACAGCTATTTGTAAGGCCTCCCCAGACAGCCATTTTGCTTTTTTGCATTTCTTTTCCATGGGGATGGACTTGATCCCTGTCTCCTGTACAATGTCATGAACCTCTGTCCATAGTTCATCAGGCACTCTATCTATCAGATCTAGGCCCTTAAATCTATTTCTCACTTCCATGGTATCATCATAAGGGAATTGATTTAGGTCATACCTGAATGGTCTAGTGGTTTTCCCTACTTTCTTCAATTTGAGTCTGAATTTGGCAATAAGGAGTTCATGATCTGAGCCACAGTCAGCTCCCAGTCTTGTTTTTGCTGACTGTATAGAGCTTCTGCATCTTTGGCTGCAAAGAATATAATCAATCTGATTTTGGTGTTGACCATCTAGTGATGTCCACGTGTAGAGTCTTCTCTTGTGTTGTTGGAAGAGGGTGTTTGCTATGACCAGTACATTTTCTTGGCAAAACTCTATTAGTCTTTGCCCTGCTTCTTTCCTCATTCCAAGGCCAAATTTGCCTGTTACTCCAGGTGTTTCTTGACTTCCTACTTTTGCATTCCAGTCCCCTATAATGAAAAGGACACCTTTTTGGGGTGTTAGTTCTAAAAGGTATTGTAGGTCTTCATAGAACCATTCAATTTCAGCTTCTTCAGCATTACTGGGTGGGGCATAGACTTGGATTACCGTGATATTGAATGGTTTGCCTTGGAGACGAACAGAGATCATTCTGTCATTTTTGAGATTGCATCCAAGTACTGCATTTCAGACTCTTTTGTTGACCATGATGGCTACTCCATTTCTTCTGAGGGTTCCTGCCTGCAGTAGTAGATATAATGGTCATCTGAGTTAAATTCACCCATTCCAGTCCATTTTAGTTCGCTGATTCCTAGAATGTTGATGTTCACTCTTGCAATCTCTTGTTTGACCACTTCCAATTTGCCTTGATTCATGGACCTGACATTCCAGGTTCCTATGCAATATTGCTCTTACAGCATCACACCTTGGTTCTATCACCAGTCATCTCCACAGCTGGGTATTGTTTCTGCTTTGGCTCCATCCCTTCATTCTTTCTGGAGTTATTTCTTCACTGATCTCCAGTAGCATATTGGGCACCTACTGACCTGGGGAGTTCCTCTTTCAGTATCCTATCATTTTGCCTTTCATACTATTCTTGGGGTTCTCAAGGCAAGTATACTGAAGTGGTTTGCCATTCCCTTCTCCTGTGGACCACATTCTGTCAGACCTCTCCACCACGATCCACCCGTCTTGGGTTGCCCCACGGGCATTGCTTGGTTTCATTGAGTTAGACAAGGCTGTGGTCCTAGTGTGATTAGATTGACTAGTTTTCTGTGAGCATGGTTTCAGTGTGTCTGCCCCCCGATGCCCTTTTGCGATACCTCCCATCTTACTTGGGTTTCTCTTAGTGCTATAGCTACCATGAAATACTTGGAGAGCCAACAGCATGGCCCTAAATTATCTTTATCATTAAAGCTGCTGCTTAACCCATAGATTTTAGAGACATAGAAATAGTAAGTCCTTTCTATGAACATGCTATCTGTGAAGTTAAAGCATCTTCTTTCACATTTTCTAATTCCTAGTTAATTGCTCAAAATCACTTGTTGAAAATAATTGTAGAATCAAGAAGTGCAGTTGCTGCTAAACAGATGAAGAATGATATTTCTACTTATTTATTATTTTATGGAATTTATGAAATTTTATGGTAGTAAGTATTATTTCAGATGATGCCTTCCTTGCTAGAGAGGCAGTATCATCTTTCCCATTTTGCATGACTGTCAAATGATGGCTTTTTCTACATGCTATTTGCTGTTTTAGAGAACAAGTGAAGTCATGAGTCAAAAAAAAAAAAAAGATCTAAAATACAGGGATGGAAGAAGAAATTTGGCTCTTATTCTTTTGTTTCAGTTATTGCATATCAGTGGTCTAAGCTCAGTAAGCCAGCAGGTTAATAAACAGCTTTAAGCAGCCATGGCCTGCTACTGATGGCCAGAGAGGATCCTAGGAATTCTATTCATCTGATACAAACATCTTCAGTTGCACTTCCCTAAATGATTTGAAATGTGAACAAAAAGGGAGGTTGACTTCTAGTAAGAAACAGGCACAAATTTGGAAATGTGCATTTTCACTATATCATTCTGCTACTTTAAGGACATCAGCAAAGAATGCCATCTGAGGACATTTATAAAATAAAGAACAGCTTTCCAAGATTTAATACAGATTCTTATCTGTGTCTTACCTGTCTTGCTGTTCCTAGTGCATTACATGATTCCTAGATCACAAGAGGCACTCAATAAAGGTATGCTGAACTGAATTTAAGTACCAGGTCAGAAAGTAGTCTCAAAACCTTCAAAAGAATACTCTACAGGCCATTGAGCATAAAGAAGTGCTGTTTCTCCCCTAAGCCCAATAAAGCTTCACGCCACCTTCTGTTGTACTTTTCTCACTCCTTCCAGTCCTTTTCCAGCTAAGATGGCACAGTGTAGCTTGGTGTGTGCATGTTCAGTTGCTCAGTTTTGTCTGACTCTTTACAATCCTGTGGACTGTAGTTCACCAGGCTCCTCTGTCCACAGAATTTCCCCGGCAAGAATACTGGAGCAGGTTGCCATTTCCTCCTCCAAGGGATTTTCCTAATCCAGGGACTGAACCCATATTTCCTGTATGACAAGTGGATTCTTTACTGTTGAGCCACCAGGAAAGCCCATAGCATGGTAGATGAGTGGAAAATCTCCGCAGCATGATGGTCAAGTTCAAATCCCAGCTCTGCCACTTTTCTAGATGTGTTATCTTGCACAGGGTTACTTAACTTCTCAGCAGCTTAGTACATCATTTGCAAATGGAGAATAGCAATGCCTACATGTTGGGGTTATTGTAAGGAATAAATCCACAAGAATTTGCCAAGTAAACAGATTGAAGTAAGCGTAGGATAAGCAGCCAATAAATGACAACTGTAATGACAGGCATCTGATCTGCTATTGTCCGAGGCATGCAGCCCAGGCAAGGTCCTGGTTCCCCTCTCCCTAGCCACCCTGGTTACGAAGCCACACAGATGTTACAGCAGAGAATGCTCTTTGTACTCACACGATCTGCGAAGGATGACTGGAGAGGATCTTCTTTCCACCAGAACTCTAATCAGCGTGGTGGATGGAGAATCACACTGATGGTCCTTGGAAGGCCCAGCTGTGAACAAAAACACAGTCTTATTCTATTTCATGGGCAGTTATTTTCCTGCCACTTTGAATTTAATTAATGCCAAACATGCCCTGAAAATTCAACAAGTCCTTGATTTTTGTCAGCAAATTAGATTATTTTACCAGGCTTCCCCAAAATCAACACTAGCCACACTCAGGAACACCTCCTTTTATATGTTTTCATATAATGTATTAGAAATGCTTCAAATGCTGCCACCTAGAGACAAGTATTTAGTAAACTTTACGAAGGCAGTGATAGTGAAAGACTGCAAAAATAGAACTTGGACATGCATTCCGAATATCATTTTAAAATTCTATAAAGTAAATTGGTTATTTATCTATTTTATATAAAATAAATAGGATCAAGCAAAAAAGGTGAAAGTAATTCAAAGTAGAAATAAATAACATCCTTCATAATTAATATTTTTAAAGCAGTTGTCTATCACGAGCAATGCACTAGAATAATCCTTCACTCAGAACACAATGGGAATGAACAGGAGTCAGAACATCTTGCCTTTCAGCCTATCACCCATGCCTGGGGGTTAGAGTCCCACCTGCCGTGCCCAGATAAACCATGTACTTCTTCAGGAGAAGAGAGACCAGATGGTGTATGCATGAGGTAATTCTAAGAGCCTCAGCCCCTCTCTCTGTCCCTCTCTGTGCACATACCTTTGGGTAAACTATTGTTAGCATTCAAGGATTGACGTTACACAGTGGAGGATAGGACATAAGCAACTAGTTATATTCGTTGGTTATAATTAGAAATTTCATGAGGAACAGAAGAAAAAGTTTTTTGTTATTTTCACCCCACGGGAAAGAACGTTTCCTAATACTATCCCTTAGGTAAAGAGAAAAATTCCACCCATAAATATATCAAAGTTTTCTACATTTTCCATTGTTTTGTGACCAGTGTTTCCTTTCCAACCTTCAAATCTCTCTTGCTGACATTTTGCTTTTGGCAACTGTTACTGTTTTTGATTCTTGTTAATGGTATGGACCTAACAAAAGCAGAATACATTAAGAAGAGGTGGCAAGAATACACAGAAGAACTATACAAAAAAAGTCTTTGTGACCCAGGTCATCATGATGGTGTGATCACTCGCCTAGAACCAAACATCCTGGAAGGCAAAGTCAAGTGGGACTTAGGAAACATCACTATGAACAAAGCTAGTGGAAGTGATCGAGTTCCAGTTGAGCTATTTCAAATCCTAAAAAATCATGCTGTGAAAGTGTTGCACCCAATATGCCAGCAAACTTCGAAAACTCAGCAGTGGCCACAGGACTGGAAAACGTCAGTTTTCATTCCAATCCCAAAGAAAGGCAATGCCAAAGAATGCTCATACTACCGCACAATTGCACTCATCTCACATGCTAGCAAAGTAATGCTCAAAATCCCCCAAGCCAGGCTTCAACAATATGTGTACCATGAACTTCCAGATGTTCAAGTTGGTTTTAGAAAAGGCAGAGGAACCAGAGATCAAATTGCCAACTTCCATTGGATCATGAAAAAAGCAAGAGAGTTCCAAAAAAACATCTATTTCTGCTTTACTGAATATGTCAAAGCCTTTGATTGTGTGGATCACAACAAACCATGGAAAATTCTTAAACAGAAGGGAATACCAGACCATCTGACCTGCCTAATGAGAAATCTATATGCAAGTCAAGAAGCAACAGTTAGAAATGGACATGGAAAACACACTGGTTCCAAAATGGGAAAGGAGTACGTCAAGGCTGTATACCGTCACCCTGCTAATTGAACTTATATGCAGAGTACATCATGAGAAACGTTGGACTGGATGAAGCACAAGCTAGAATCAAGGGAGAAATATCAATAGCCTCAGATATGCAGATGACACCGCCCTTAAGGCAGAAAGCAAAGAACAAAGGAGCCTCTTGATGAAAGTGAAAGAGGAGAGTGAAACAGTTAGCTTAAAACTCTACATTCAGAAAACTAAGATCATGGCATCTGGTCCCATCACTTCATGGCGAATAAATGGGGAAACAGTGGAAACAGTGAGAGACTTTATTTTCTTGGGCTCCAAAATCACTGAAGATGGTGACTGAAGCCATGAAATTAAGATTCTTACTTCTTGGAAGAAAAGTTATGACCAACCTAGATGCGTGTTAAAAAACAGAGACATTACTTGGCAACAAAAGTCTGTCTAGTCAAAGCTATGGTTTATCCAGTAGTCATGTATGGATGTGAGAGTAGGAGCATAAAGAAAGCTGAGCACCAAAGAATTGATGCTTTTGAACTGTGGTGTTGGAAAAGACTCTTGAGAGTCCCTTGAACTACAAGGAGATTCAACCAGTCCATCCTAAAGGAAATCAGTCCTGAATATTTACTGGAAGGACTGATGCTGAAGCTGAAATTCCAATACTTTAGCCACCTGATGCAAACAACTGACTCATTTGAAAAGACCCTGATGTTGGAAAAAATTGAAGGCGGGAGGAGAAGTGGATGACAGAGGATGAGATGGTTGGATGGCATCACCGACTCAATGAATATGAGTTTGAGTGGACTCCAGGAGTTGGTGATGGACAGGGAGGCCTGGCCTGCTGTACTCCATGTGGTCACAGTCAGACATGACTGAGCAACAGAGCTGAGCTGAATTGAAGCAAGCTTTATGTTTTCATTGTTTTCACCATTCATTCTTCCCTATATTCTGGTCCACTTAGTATGCATCTACAAACCCCAGGAGTAGAATTGTCCCATATGTGCAATTGTCCCACCTACAATAAGAATAGTATAAAATAGTCATGGAATTACTGGAGATATTTTAGGTCATTTGTTAGAAAGCCTTACATTTAAAAATATATAAATGGAGTGGGAGGTTGGGATTGGCATATATACACTACTATGTATAAAATAGACAACAAATAAGACCTGCCTATATAGCACAGGGAGCTCTACTCGGTGGTCTGTGGTGACTTAAATAAAAAGGAAATTTTTAAAAATGGATATATGTATATATGTAGCTGACTCTGCTTTACTGTACAGCAGAAATTAACACAATATTGTAAAGTTCTATACTCCAATAAAATAAAAAATGTTTAAAGAATGCAAAAAGAAAAAATACTATGTATTTATAAAATTTAACTCCCAGTGTTTTAGCTACTGTCCAACAGGTAGCTGGAAATCTGAAAAGGATGAAAGTTGGCATGCCCATCATTAGACTCTGGCAACCCAAGTTCCCAATTATCCTGGAGAAGTGGTATGCTCACTACAACTCCTCTGATTTAGTGGCTGAACTCTCATGTAGTACATAAAACAAACAGAGCTGAGATAAAAACTTGGATATCTATGTTCCCAAACAATAGGATTTGATTATATGTATCTAAATTCAACCACAGAAAAATATAGATTGCAATTAGGAACAGGCTTCACAATTAGGTAATACTGTATCCCATTTGTTCTAGACGGCTGGATCAAGGACAAGCAACATGTAAGTGATGAAAGTTTCTCTAGTTTTTTCTTCCCTATATTATCATGGTTTTGCTCTGCTACA
This sequence comes from Oryx dammah, assembly GCF_014754425.2. Taxonomy (NCBI): domain Eukaryota; kingdom Metazoa; phylum Chordata; class Mammalia; order Artiodactyla; family Bovidae; genus Oryx; species Oryx dammah. Next base: position 40,772,246 of record NW_024070188.1, on the reverse strand, counting down.
AACTCAGAACTATTTCACTCTTTTGAAGAAAAGGCAAACCAAGTTTTAGTTCTGCAAACTCTATACTGAATTGAGTATTTGAAGCAATTTTATAATATCTTTTATGTAGTGCTTTTGAATGTCTTTTGTTAATATTCTACCTCAAATAGGTAGACAAATTTATGAAGAAAGGATTCATAAGCTATGTGAAGCTGAAAAAAAGGGGGAAATATAAGGAAGCGTAGTAATACATTTCTGAGATCAAAAATCCACACACACACTCACAAAAGCAAGTGAAAATAATCAGAAATAGAGTCATGGCAAAGTAGTAAGTCATGGCAAAGATAGCACACCGTGATCGTATAGTGGTTAGTACTCTGCGTTGTGGCCACAGCAACCTCGGTTCGAATCTGAGTCACGGCACATGACTGTAATTCGCTTCAGCAGCCTTTGTTTGGCTTCCCTGGTGGCTCAGAGGTTAAAGCGTCTGCCTCCAATGCAGGAGACCTGGGTTCGATCCCTGGGTTGGGAAGATCCTCTGGAGAAGGAAATGGCAATCCACTCCAGTATTCTTGCCTGGAGAATCCCATGGATGGAGAAGCCTAGTAGGTTACAGTCCACGGGGTCGCAAAGAGTCCGGCACGACTGAGTGACTTCACCTTATCACCAAAGTAGTAAGAGGATAACAGGCAGGAAGGCCAGGGGCCTCCAAAGAGAGGAAATAGGCTGCAAATGGCAGACATTTTTATCTCTCTTAAGAAGCAGAAGGAAACAAACAAGCATTAGATTTTTTTTCCCCTTCTCTATACAAATTTAAGACTTACTGAGCATGGCTCCGCCCATCAGAATAAGACCGTTTCCCCTCAGTCAGTCTCTCCCATCAGGAAGCTTCCATAAGCCTCTTATCCTTCTCCATCAGAGGGCAGACAGACTGAAAATGACAATCACAGAAAACTAACCAATCTAATCACATAGACCACAGCCTTATCTACCTCGATGAAACTATGAGCCATGCTGTGTATAGCCACCCAAGATGGAAGAGTAGAGAGTTCTGGCAAAACGTGGTCCATTGGAGAAGGGAATGGCAAACCACTTCAGTATTGCCTTGAAAACCCCATGAACAGTATGAAAAGGAAAATTATAGGATACTGAAAAAGGAACTCCCCAGGTCTGTAGGTGCCCAATATGCTATTGGAGTAGCAGTAGCATAGTGCTCTCAGTGGAGAAAAAACTCCAGAAAGAATGAAGAGATGGAGCCAAAGCAAAAACAACGTCCTTTGGGATGTAACTGGTGATGGAAGTAAAGTCCGATGCTGTAAAGAACAATATTGCATAGGAACCTGGAATGTTAGGTCCATGAATCAAGGTAAATTGGAAATGGTCAAACAGGAGATGGCAAGAGTAAACATTGACATTTTAGGAATCAGCGAACTAAAATGGACTGGAATGGGTTAATTTAATTCAGATGACCATTACATCTACTACTGTGGGTAAAAATCCCTTAGAAGAAATGGAGTAGGCCTCATAGTCAACAAAAGAGTCCAAAATTCAGTACTTGGGTGCAATCTCGAAAACAAAGGAATGATCTTGGTTTGCTTCCAAGGCAAACCATTCAGTATCACAGTAATCCAAGTCTATGCCCCAACCAGTAATGCCAAATAAGCTGAAGTTGAATGATTCTATGAAGACCTACAAGACCTTCTAGAACTAACACCAAAAAAAAACATGTACTTTTCATTATAGGGGACTGGAATGCAAAAGTAGGAAGTCAAGAAACACCTGGAGTAACAGGCAAATTTGGCCTTGGAATGCAGAATGAAGCAGGGCAAAGGCTAATAGAGTTTTGCCAAGAGAACACACTGGTCATAGCAAACACCCTCTGCCAATAACACAAGGGAAGACTCTACACATGGACATCACCAGATGCTCAATACTGAAATCAGATTGATTATATTCTTTGCAGCCAAAGATGGAGAAGTTCTATATAGTCAGCAAAAACAAGACCATAAGCTGACTGTGGATCAGATCATGAACTCCCTATTGCCAAATTCAGACTTAAATTGAAGAAAGTATGTGAAACCACTAAACCTTTCGAGTATGACCTAAATCAAATCCCTTATGATTATACAGCGGAAGTGAGAAATTGATTCAAGATTTTAGTGCCTGAAAACCTATGGACAGAGGTTCGTGACATTGTATGGGAGGCAGGGATCAAGACCATCCCCAAGAAAAGAAGTGCAAAAAGGCAAAATGGCTGTCTGAGAAGGCCTTACAAATAGCTGAGAAAAAAAAGAGAAGCAAAAAGCAAAGGAGAAAAGGAAAGATATATCCATTTGAATGTAGAGTTCCAAAGAATAGCAAGGAGAGAAAAGAAAGCCTTCCTCAGTGATCAGTGCAAAGAAATATAGGAAAACAATAGAATGGGAAAGACTAGAGATTTCTTCTAGAAAATTAGAGATACCAAAGGGACATTTCATAAGATGGGCACGATAAAGGGCAGAAGTCAAGTGGGCCTTATGAAGCATCACTACAAACAAAGCTAGTGGAGGTGATGGAATTCCAGTTGAGCTATTTTAAATCCTAAAAGATGATTCTATGAAAGCGCTGCACCCAATATTCCAGGAAACTTGGAAAACTCAGCAGGGGTCACAAGACCATTAGGTAGTTAGAGTAGGAAAAAGGAGTCCAATGGCGGTGGCTAAAAGACAAAGAAGGGAAAAACCTGTGAAAAGAGAACAAGAAAAGGTCCGAGGACCGGAGTGAGGACCTCAGCTGAAACAAACAGCACTCCTGGCTAGCCTAATTTACATACGGCAGGTTCACGGGGGGTGGAAGTGGGGGGAAACATAGGAAAAGAGGAGTCAAAATTGGGCTGGGCCTCTCTTCTCTTTGCGTCTTTTGGGTTGGAATATCCACATGCCTCAAGGATGTATTTTCCTTTACTTTCTAAATAAAACTGAGCTATAACATGGAGTGGTAACACTGGTCCATCCAAGGGTTGTAACACTGGTCAGCCCATCACTTCAAATTTTTGTTGCAACAAGACAGAACCGAGGAAATTACACACTCCCCCAACATCTATGGTGCCATTTCTCGGATTTACCCTTGCCGAAACAACCTCAGCACAGCCCCCTCAAGGAGCAGGCAAAACACAGCAGGAGCCCAATTCAGTGACAGCTCCCATGGTGAAAGCTGAACGTGAAGAAAACCCACCACAGGGGAAGTGACAAGAAGCCCAGTGTGCTGGAAACTGGAACAGTGAAAAATGAACTCAGCAGAAATCTCACATGGCTCAGTCTCAGATTCCAGAAGACCTCCAGTTAAGGTAGAAGGTCCTCACTCCTATGGCTGGAAGGACATATGCCTAACTAAATCTTAATTCCTTTACAATTTCATTTCTTGTTTTCTCAAACCCCCTATGAACAGGTAAGTGGCTGTAGGTGCAATTGAGGGATTATGGCAGGGGCTACTTCTCAGTGTGTCCCAAAGCCTCCACTATCTGCTGGGCCCCAGTAACTGTTACCCAATCTGGTGGGGGTTCTTCTGTCTCTAATTTTCTTTGTGCCAAGGATCAGGTCAATGAAAACTGTGAGCACAGGTCAGGTATTTAGCAGATTTTCCAGCAGGTTATGAAGGGGATTCCTCAGCACGTTTCTTTCCATGGCTTTTTTCCTCCCATCCTTCAGCTCCTCTCTCCCGGGACTTGAGCCTGGTCAAAATCCTTGGTGCCTGGCTTCAGATCTAATGAAGCTCAGGCTCTGATGTCTTATCAGAGCAAAAAATTCAGTTAGAGACACAGCGATAGGTAAGAGGTGGATTTGTTTTGATTCGGAGAGAAGCACACTCCACAGGGTATGGGCGATCACAGCTGGGTGAATTCATATGTAAAGAGTGAGAGGATCATCCCAATCGTTGGGGAACCACCCACTCCTCTGTCTTTTGAGAGTGCCTTGGAACTGTCCTGCCACCTCTGGATGTGTCATTTAGCTTGAAGATTGGGGATCAAGGTTTAGTTGAATTTGCCTTGTCATCTTGGACGCATTTGCTTTTATTCGGTTTATGTTATGCCTTTGCACTTTGGCATTCTGTCAGAAGCTGTGCCCTGCCCCCTTCCCTCCTGTTTCATGCTCTTTTCCTGAGCCCCATCCAGGCCCACAATGTTGCCTCTACAATCTTCTGGAGGGACAACCAGAAAATAGCTGGCCCTTGGGAGGGAAATGCTGTATAATATCCAATCCCTCTAGATATTCAGGCCTTCATATTCCATGTTTCCTACAACCTGTGCAACATCAGCATCTCAGTGAACCCGCTAGGGCAGGAAACAGGCACCGAATGCCTGCTAGAAGTCCATGTGTTGGCATTCCTTCAAAGGCAATTGGGCTTCCAGGGATAATGTTTGCCACTTTGGGAATTAGCCTTGCAGGCCATTTGGGCCCTAACCCTTACTACCCTTCTCTGAAAGTTACAAACATACCCCCAGATCAAATCTCCACTCTACTTTTATGGAACATCTGGTCTGTTGCTGCTACTGCTAAGTCACTTCAGTCGTGTCCGACTCTGTGTGACCCCATAGATGGCAGCCCACCAGGCTCCCTTGTCCCTGGGATTCTCCAGGCAAGAACACTGGAGTGGGTCGCCATTTCCTTCTCCAATGCATGAAAGTGAAAAGTGAAAGTGAAGTCGCTCAGTCGTGTCCAACTCTTCTCGACCCCATGGACTGCAGTCTACCAGGCTCCTCCGCCCATGGGATTTCCCAAGCAAGAGTACTGGAGTGGGGTGCCTCTTATCAATTTGTTCTTAAGTCACTTACTAACTCCTACAAACAGGACCCTGCCCCCTTGAAGGCCAACATCACTCCACCCAGCCTATTACTAAAATACTCTTAATGCCACTACAGGACCAGATAACCCAGTCCTTTGTCATTACTTCTGTTATAACCTAAAGTGGGTCTATGACAATCAAATGTTTGCCATTGAAAACACCCTAAACTGCTCTTATGGAGGACTAGAGGAGGAAATCAATGACTTGCATTCCCTCAGAGCAGTTACAGGATAAGGCTTAAGGCTGCTTCACCAGGTTCGCAGTCTCAGGACACAGGCTTGGGTTGCTTTACATCATGATATCTCTTCCTATCTGTGGTGAACAAACTGGCAATAAATTAAAATTACAACCCCTTAATCCTACCCAGCACTGGTCACACTGGAGACCTTGGGAACAACCAACTCCAGCCTGGGGGTACCAGATTGACCTGCCTCGACCTGCCTAGGGATCCAGGCCACGGGAGGTTGTCACGCCTCAGCTTGCTCAGGGATCCATCAGAACAGGATCCCAGGAAGTCGACCTGCCTTGACCTGCCTAGGGATCTGGTCCCTGGGAGGTTGTCACCCCTCAACCTGCTCAGGGATCTGCCAGTCCAGGGGGTCCCAGGAGGTCAACCTGCCTTGTCCTGCCTAGGGATCTGGTCTTCAAAAGGTTGTCACGCCTCAACCTTATTGGAGATCCACCACTCCAGGGTCCCAGGAAGTCGACACTCCTCGACTTGCCCAGGGACCCAATTCTTAGGAGGTCGACCTGCCTCGACCTGCTTGGGGATTCAATCTCTAGGAGGCTGTCACACCTCAGCTTGCCTGGATCTGCACCCTGACCCAGGGATGCCTGGCTCTCAGGTTGCTGCAGGATTGGTTAGGATAAGTTTCAAAAAGACTCACCCCTAAGGAAGTCCACTCATGGAAATAGAAGGAAGCCTATTACTTCTGGGACTGTGCCTAGTCTCAGCAATAACTCAGGAGACCAATGAGAACCCCATTGCCTTTTGGGAAAAGCTAAAAGAGGCCCTCTAAAAGTTTACAATCTGGACTTAGACTCTTATGAGGGACAGGTGATTTTAAAGGACAAATTCCTGTCCCAATATGCATCAGACATCAGGATAAAGTTACAACAGCTACAGTAGCAAGACTCTGCTGCCACTTTAGATGAGATGGTCCAGACAGCCACCAACCCCTTTTATAACAGAGAACAGAAGAGGGAGGCCAAGGCCCAGGAAAAAGGAAAAAGAAAAGAGATAAGGCATGCTCAGATGCTGGCTGCCCTCCAGGGAAGCCCTATAGCAAACCCTGAGTCCTTGAAGGACAAGGCACCAGGCAAGTCCCTAATCTATAGATAGGTGGGGCATTGGGCCAAAGAGTGTCCAAGTCGTGACATGTCTCCTAAAATGGCTTGCTACAAATGCCATCAATTGGGACATTGGGTGGCACTCTGCCCTTGCAGCCCAAGAGCCTCAAGGTCAAGTGCAAAGCCTTCCCTCATGATGGTTCAACAGGACTGAAGCGGCCCACTCCAGCCAGCCCACATGTCACAGATAACCATCACAGGGCTGGAGCCAAAAGTGCAAATGGATGCGGCAGGTAGGTCCGAGAATTTCTTGGTTGACACAGGGGCTACTTACTCTTCCTGACTTCCTACTCCAGAGCCTTTCCTCCCAAACTTGAACCATTTTGGCTGCTACAGGAAAAACAATTACAAATGATTCACCCAAGAACTACTTCATTGCTGGGATGAACAAACATTTTCCCACAAGTTTCTGGTGGTCCCTGAGTATCCAACTCCCTTATTGGGAAGATATCTTACCTGCCTTTGAAATCTTACAGTTATTGCAATCCTGATAAAAGATGCCTTAAAACACTCTCTTAGGGGCAAACTATTTTTATCAGCCACCAAATGAAACAACTCCTGAATTGAGAGAGGCCATTTATGGATGTCTGATCAAAGAATCCTAAGATATCAAGTAGTGCTGATGGAAAATCCAGGCCTCACTATATCCCCTTGTGAGGTTCTTAACCCTGCCACCCTCCTGCCTACCCCCGAGGGCCCTCTCCCTTTTCTGGACAAAACCCTGAGAGGGATTGTCAGAAGATCCTCTGACCAATCCTCAGGAAATCTGGTACACTGATGGAAGCAGCTTTGTCTTGGATGGAAAAAGAAGAGCCGGATATGCAGTAGTCTGTAATTTTGAGACCACAGAGGCTAAACCTTTGCCACCAGGTACTTCAGCCCAGTTAGCTGAGCTCATAGCCCTGACTCAAGCTTTAGAGCTGGGAAAAGGAAAAAGAGTAGCCATTTATACTGACTCCAAGTATGCCTTTCTGGTGCTACATGCACATGCTGCTATTTGGAAAGAAAGAGGCCACTTGAACACCCGAGGGTCCCCAATCAAATAAGGTGATCAAATCCTTAGGCTCTTGGAGGCAGTCCATCTGCCTGCCAAGGTTTCAATCTCCCACTGTAAAGGACACCAAAAAGGGAGCACAGAAGTGGCATGAGGGAACCAAGCAGATGATTAGGCAGCTAAGAGAGCAACATTACAGAACAGTGACCTAATAGGGGTTGCCACCTTAGTTCCACAGACTAATTTGCTAGAAACTCCTTCATATGCCGAAGGTGAGACTCTTAAAGCTAAGAGTGAGGGCTTTCAAGACGATCATATGGGGTGGTTCCAAAAGGAGGGACTCCTTTTTACGCCTGGGAACTTCCAATGGATATTGGTTAACTCCTTACATGCCACCACTCATTTAGGGGAGAAGACCCTCCAAAGATGCTAGAAAGGTCTTTCAGAGGAACAGGCATCCAAACAACTATAAGGCAAGTATTCTCCTCTTGTCCCACTTGCCAATTAAACAGCCCCCAATGAGCTCGAAGACCCCAGCTGGCCCAGCCTGTCCAATGACATGGAGAGGACTGGCAGATGGACTTCACACAGATGCCAGTTTCTCAAGGGCGTAAATACCTATTAGTCATGATAGATACATTCACAGGATGGATTGAAGGCTTTCCCACCTGGATTGAGAAGGCTGAGGAGGTGGTTAAAAATTGCTCCATGAAATCATTCCTAGATTTGGTCTGCCTGGGTTTTACAAAATGACAATGGGACATCATTTGTTTCTAAGGTCACTCAAAAGGGGTCTCTAAAGCATTGCACATTACTTACTATCTCCATTGTGCCTGGAGGCCTCAATCTTCAGGAAAAGTAGTAAGAGCCAACCAATTCTTAAAATCAGGGATAAAAAAGATAACCCAGGAGACCTCCCTGGAATGAAAGGCGGCTTTACCAATAGCTCTCCTCTGCACCCATATTGCCCCTAAGGAACAGATTGGTATTAGTCCTTATGAGATGTTATATGGGAGATCTTTTGTTTATGTCAATGACCTCTTCCTATATCCAGAGGCTCAGACCCTCCAGTCTTATACCATGGCCACTGGGTAATTCCAACAGGATATACGCTTGTGGGGTGTCAACCAGGACCCAAAATATTGTAAAGAGTCACCACAATATGCTACAGGGATTCAAGTCCTAATTAAAGTCTGCAAAGATGGGTCCCAAAAGGCTCAACTCCAGCCCACGTGGAAGAGCCCCTACTGTGTGATACTTTCTACCTCACAGCAGTCAGGGTACCAGGACACAACTCCCAGATTCCCTAGTCAGGAGTCAAGTCATGGAAGAAAACAGAAGAGAACATGCAATACACCTGAGAGCCCCTGGGAGATCTCGGGTACCTGTTCAGGACTACAAATGAGTGCCATTCTTATGAACACCCCCAAAATTAAGTTTCTGGAGATAAGATTTCTCAGGATATCTCTAAAGAGCCAACAGCTTGGCTGGGGTTATACTCCAAAATAGACAGGAGATAGATCTCCTGATCCTTGAGCAAGGAAGGACTTGGGCCATCTTGAATGAGACATGTTTTTCTGGGTAAATACCTCACGACCCAGATAATCATGATGATGTGATCACTAATCTAGAGCCAGACATATTGGAATGTGAAGTCAAGTGGGCCTTAGAAAGCATCACTATGAACAAAGCTAGTGGAGGTGATGGAATTCCAGTTGAGCTGTTTCAAATCCTGAAAGATGATGCTGTGAAAGTGCTGTACTCAATATGCCAGCAAATTTGGAAAACTCAGCAGTGGCCACAGGACTGGAAAAGGTCAGTTTTCTTTCCAATCCCAAAGAAAGGCAATGCAAAAGAATGCTCAAACTACCGCACAATTGCACTCATCTCACATGCTAGTAAAGTAATGCTCAAAATTCTCCAAGCCAGGCTTCATACGTGAATCGTGAACTCCCTGATGTTCAAGCTGGTTTTAGAAAAGGCAGAGGAACCAGAGATCAAATTGCCAACATGCGCTGGATCATGGAAAAAGCAAGAGAGTTCCAGAAAAACATCTATTTCTGCTTTATTGACTACGCCAAAGACTTTGACTGTGTGGATCACAAAAAACTGGGGAAAATTCTGAAAGATATGGGAATACCAGACCACCTAACCTGCCTCTTGAGAAATCTGTATGCAGGTCAGGAAGCAACAGTTAGAACTGGACATGGAACAACAGACTGGTTCCAAATAGGAAAAGGAGTATGTCAAGGCTGTATATTGTCATCCTGCTTATTTAACTTATATGCAGAGCCCATCATGAGAAACGCTGGACTGGAAGAAACACAAGCTGGAATCAAGATTGCTGGGAGAAATATCCATAACCTAAGATATGCAGATGACACCACTCTTATGGCAGAAAGTGAAGAGGAACTAAAAAGCCTCTTGATGAAAGTGAAAGAGGAGAGTGAAAAAGTTGGCTTAAAGCTCAACGTCCAGAAAATGAAGATCATGGCATCTGGTCCCATCACTTCATGGGAAATAGATGGGGAAACAGTAGAAACAGTGTCAGACTTTTTTTGGGGGGGGCTCCAAAATCACTGTAGATGGTGACTGCAGCCATGAAACTAAAAGACACTTACTCCTTGGAAGAAAAGTTATGACCAACCTGGATAGCATATTCAAAAGCAGAGACATTACTTTGCCGACTAAGGTCCATCTAGTCAAGGCTATGGTTTTTCCTGTGGTCATGTATGGATGTGAGAGTTGGACTGTGAAGAAGGCTGAGCACCGAAGAATTGATGCGTTTGAACTGTGGTGTTGGAGAAGACTCTTGTGAGTCCCTTGGACTGCAAGGAGATCCAACCAGTACATTCTGAAGGAGATCAGCCCTGGGATTTCTTTGGAAGGAATGATACTAAAGCTGAAACTCCAGTACTTTGGCTACCTCATGCGAAGAGTTGACTCATTGGAAAAGACTCTGATGCTGGGAGGGATTGGGGGCAGGAGGAGAAGGGGGCGACCGAGGATGAGATGGCTGGATGGTATCATGGACTCGATGGATGTGAGTCTGAGTGAACTCCGGGAGATGGTGATGGACAGGCGTGCTGTCCTGGTGTGCTGCAATTCATGGGGTCGCAAAGAGTCAGACAGGACTGAGTGACTGAACTGAACTGAAGTGAAGTTAAAGCAAGTCTCACAGTCCTCAAGAAAAATATTCAGACCCTACAGGATCTCAAAGAACAAGGTGGAGAGTTCTTGGGGTGGCTACAATCTCTTTTTGGGGGACCTTTCTGGAGATGGGAATTTGGAGTTGGCTAATGCCCCTACTAGTCCTTGCTATCACCATATTGATGCTGCTTGTGATTGTTCCATGCATTATCAACTGTCTAACCCATTTTGTCTCTGCCCAGGTCAACAAGATACAACATGCAGTGCCAGTTAAACAAGGATATATAAAACTACAGTGGACCACAGAAAGTATCACTCACCCTTAGACAGACACAGCTATAAGAACTCTGAGGCTTGAGACTAGCAAGAGGGGAAGGTACAATGCCCCTCGCCATCCCAGTTCAGCAGGAAGTAGCCAGAGAGACCTCCATGCCCCTATTCCCAAAGAACTGAGCCTCCTATCTCTTGAGGTGGGAATGTTAGGTAGTTAGAATAGGAAAAAGGAGTCCAAAATGGCAGCAGCTAAAAGACAAAGAAGGGAAAAGCCCACAAGAATAGAATAAAGGAAGGTCCGAGGACCTGAGTGAGGACCTCAGATAAAACAGACAGCCCTCCTGGTTAGCCCAATTTCCATAGATAGGCTCAGTGGGAGGAGAAAAAAACATAAAAAGAGGAGCCAAAATTGAGCCAGGGGCTTCTCTTCTCTTCACGTTTTTTTTTTTTTTTTTTTTTTGGTGGGGGGTCTGCTCACCCTCATCCCTCGAGGCTGGATTTTCCTTTACTTTCTAAATAAAACTGAGCTGTAACACGAAGCTGTAACACTGGCCCGTCCAACCCTGGTCCATCTGTCACTTCAAATTTTTGTTGTGATGAGACAGAACCGAGGATATTACACACTCCCCCCAAAACTGGAAAAGGTCAGTTTTTATTCCAGTCCCAAAGAAAGATAACGCCAAAAATGCTCAAACTTGCTCACAATGGTACTCATCTCACACGCTAGTAAAGTAATGCTCAAAATTCTCCAAGCCAGGCTTCAACAGTACATGAATCATGAACTTTCAGATGTTCAAGATGGTTTTAGAAAAGGCAGAGGAACCAGAGATCAAATTGCCAACATCCATTGGATCGTTGAAAAAGCAAGAGAGCTCCAAAACAACATCTACTTCTGCTTTATTGACTATGCCAAAGCCTTTGACTTTGTGGATCACAACAAATTGTGGAAAATTCTCAAAGAGATTGGAATAGCAGACCACCTGACCTGCCTCTTGAGAAATCTGTATGTAGGTCAAGAAGCAATAATTAGAACTGGTCATGAAACAGACTGGTTCCAACCCAGGAAGGGAGTATGTCAAGACTGTATACTGTCACCCTGCTAACTGAACTTCTATGCAGAGTATATCATGAGAAATGCTGGACTGGATGAAGCACAGCTGGAATCAAGATTGCCAGGAGAAATATCAATAGCCTTAGAGGTGCAGATGCCACTACCCTTATGACAGAAAGTGAAGAAGAATTAAAGAGCCTCTTGAAGAAAGTGAAATAGAAGAGTGAAAAATTTGGCTTAAAGCTCAACATTCAGAAAACTAAGATCATGGCATCTGGTCCCATCAGTTCAGTTCAGTTCAGTCGCTCAGTCGTGTCCGACTCTTTGCAACCCCATGAATCGCAGCACGCCAGGCCTCTCTGTCCATCACCAACTCCCACAGTTCACTCAGATTCATGTCCATCGAGTCAGTGATGCCATCCAGCCATCTCATCCTCTGTCATCCCCTTCTCCTCCTGCCCCTAATCCCTCCCAGCATCAAAGTCTTTTCCAATGAGTCAACTCTTCACATGAGGTGGCCAAAGTACTGGAGTTTCAGCTTTAGCATCAGTCCTTCCAAAAAATTCTCAGGGTTGATCTCCTTCAGAATGGACTGGTTGGACCTCCTTGCAGTCCAAGGGACTCTCAAGAGTCTTCTCCAACACCACAGTTCAAAAGCATCAATTCTTCGGCACTCAGCCTTCTTTAAGTCCAACTCTCACATCCATACATGACTACTGGAAAAACCATAGCCTAGACTAGATGGACCTTAGTCGGCAAAGTAATGTCTCTGCTTTTGAATATGTTATCCAGGTTGGTCATAACTTTTCTTCCAAGGAGCAAGTGTCTTTTAGTTTCATGGCTGCAGTCACCATCTACAGTGATTTTGGAGCCCCCCAAAATAAAGTCTGACACTGTTTCTACTGTTTCCCCATCTATTTCCCATGAAGTGATGGGACCGGATGCCATGATCTTCGTTTTCTGAACGTTGAGCTTTAAGCCAACTGTTTCACTCTCCTCTTTCACTTTCATCAAGAGGCTTTTTAGTTCCTCTTCGCTTTCTGCCATAAGGGTGGTGTCATCTGCATATCTGAGGTTATTGATGATTCTCCCAGCAATCTTGATTCCAGCTTGTGTTTCTTCCAGTCTGGAGTTTCTCATGATGGACTCTGCATATAAGTTAAACAAGCAGGATGACAATATACAGCCTTGACGTACTCCTTTTCCTACTTGGAACCAATCTGTTGTTCCATGTCCAGTTCTAACTGTTGCTTCCTGACCTGCATACAGATTTCTCAAGAGGCAGGTCAGGCGGTCTGGTATTCCCATTTCTCTCAGAATTTTCCAGTTTATTGTGATCCACACAGTCAAAGTCTTTGGCGTAGTCAATAAAGCAGAAATAGATGTTTTTTTGGAACTCTCTTGCTTTTTCAATGATCCAGCGGATGTTGGCAATTTGATCTCTGGTTCGTCTGCCTTTTCTAAAACCAGCTTGAACATCAGGAAGTTCACGTTCACATATTGCTGAAGACTGGCTTGGAGAATTTTGAGCATTACTTTACTAGCATGTGAGATGAGTGCAATTGTGTGGTAGTTTGAGCATTCTTTTGCATTGCCTTTCTTTGGGATTGGAAAGAAAACTGACCTTTTCCAGTCCTTGGCCCCTGCTGAGTTTTGGGGAACAGTCAAACAGTGACAGACTTTATGGGGCAGGGGGAGGCTCCAAAATCACTGAAGATGGTGACGGAAGCCATGATATTAAAAGACACTTGCTCCTTGGAAGAAAAGTTATGACCAACCTAGACAGCATATTAAAAAGCAGAGATATTACTTTGGCCACAAAGGTCTGTCTAGTCAAAGCTATGATTTTTCCAGTAGTCAGGTATGGATGTGAGAGTTGGACTGTGAAGAAAGCTGAGCGCCAAAGAATTGATGCTTTTGAACTGTGGTTTTGGAGAAGACTCTTGAGAGTCCCTTGGACTGCAAGGAGATCCAACCAGTCCATCCTACAGGAAATCAATCCTGAATATTCATTAGAACTACTGATGCTGAAACTGAAACTCCAATATTTTGGCCACCTGATGCAAAGAACTGACTCATTTGAAAAGACACTGATGCTGGGAAAGATTGAAGGTGGGAGGAGAGGGACAACAGAGGATGAGATGGTTGAATGGCATCACCGACTCAATGGAGATGAGTTTGAGTGGACTCCAGGAGTTGATGATGGACAAGGAAGCCTGGTGTGCTGCAGTCCATTGGGTCACAAAGAGTCAGACACAACTGATCAACTGAACTGACTGACTGACTGATACAAATTTTAAAAGATGTTTCTCTTAAAATTCTGTGTTGCTGTGTTGACACCTCTTTCCACGTGAAGTTAACTGTTCTCAAAGGTTGATCTAAACAATGCCTTTTTCTTATGGAAATGTTTTCCTTCAGCTATGTTATTTGAAATATGTATTTACCATAGACTGTCTTTCTTCAAATAGGTTCTGCTTAAGACTCAGAATTGATAAGGGCTCAACAAACCTGTATGTTTTACTTACACATTGTTCTCCTAATCTATGTTAATGAATCTATACACTTACATGGAAACCTGCCTTTCTTGAAGATTCCTGTCAATGGTTTTATGGCCCGGTGTGACTTACCTGTTGCCAGTATTATCTCAAAATGCATGTTGTGGGTGAGGGGCTGGTGCCACTGAATTTTGGGACATCTTTCTCTAATTAATAGCTTGCTGATAGGTATATAACATGGCTAAAGGTTAGCAGGGGGGCACTCTTTCTGCCCCCTTCTGATGTCTATGTCAGAATTTTTCTCTATGGCTTTTAGTCTTTAATAAAACTTAATTACACAAAAGTTCTGAGCAATCAAGCCTCATCACTGGCCTCAGATTGAATTCTTCTCCGAAGGCCAAGAATCCTGGTGTATTTCATGGCTCAGGAACAACATTTCAGTAGGACATCTCTAAAGCATTGAGAGATGCAGATGAAAGTCAACATGTGAATATTTGCATATTCATCTTTCACATTTATAGGTGGGAAGCTTTCATTTCATGGAAATTAAAATTTTATTCATGTGAAATCTCAGAACAAGAAGAGGGTAGATGACAGAATATGCCATTTTATCTCTGAATGGCTACTATCTTACTCTCATACTCTGAATGGCTATTAAATAGTTAAGAATATTTATCTTAGAATTATCTATGGTGGTAATGGCCTGGCCAAGAACATGTCCAGATTCTAACATGCTGGATACTTTTTGCAAGAAAATTTTCCCTGATTTCTTTTAATGTTTCTTCTAAAGCAATACAAGAGCAGAAAGTAATTCAAAAATCATATCTTAGAAATGACTAAACTTTGCATATAAAATTATCTTGATGCACACCATTCATTCATCTAAGGTCAGTAATTCTAACCATCTACAGTGTTTCCAAATAATATTAGGTTTGTAGAATTCTGGATAATAGTAAATGATCTCTTCATTCACCAAATTCTAGTAACCTCATGTGATTCAAAACAATATGTAAATGCTAAAAATTAAAAGAAATCAGAATTGAATGAGTTCCTAGAGCTTTCATTCATAACTGTATGATAAATCATATCTAGTCTAATGATTACCAAATTTTTCCATGAAATGCTCTAACATGTAGTGTGATCATATCATCACACTGCAAAGTCCTATCCATGCTGCTCCCAGGACTTCCTTTGATAGATAGAGCTTCCTTGATATACCAGGATGATATATACAAGATAGAGTGGAATTCATAGAAAATTTCATTGACTAAGATGCCCATTAGCATTATGGAAGCAGGTGATACAATATCACAAGGAAAGCTGAAAAGAATAAACTTTTCTCTAAATTTTTTTTACATTAAAATATCTTCTTAAATTCTCTTCCAGTCTGGCCTCTAACTCCACTTCCAATATTTCATAGTAAACAAATTTAGCCACTATCATAAAAGAGTTTTTGATACTTCTTTTTTAAGAGTTCCATCTGGTGTGCTTATCTGGCAGGGTACCATATTGCCAATTAACACTATAAAGTTTCCAGGTTTATGCAGGTGTTCTAGATATTTTGGTACCTGAATTACATAAATCTTTCACAGCAAATATGATAAAAATGTGTTCCCACTTCATCACAAAGGTGATTGAAATAAGCCTGAAGTCAAAATGAAATACAGAATGAAAGTCTCTATGGAGGCATTAATAATTTATTTTTATTTTTTTAAAAAGATTAAGTCTTTATGGATAGCTTCTATACCCCATGAACAAAGGAGAATTAATGAAGATGCACCAATGAAGACTTTAAAATTCCAAGCCCTTTCTCCTAGGGACCCAGTGCAGTTCATCCTAAAGGAGTTCTCAGCTGTTAGAGGATACAACTATATGATTACTAGTAGATCATAACTGAGGTCACATAAATTTTCTCAACCAAAAATTAACAGATACTCAACAATGTGTAATATTCTCATTGAAACAGTTCCACAATTAATATTAGCATTCCCTTATTGGCTTATTAAAGGAAGAGTATCGGTCGGGAAGGTCCCCTGGAGAAGGACATGGCAACCCCACTCCAGTATTCCTGCCTGGAGAATCCCATGGACAGAGGAGCCTGGTGGAATATATATGTATAGTCCATGGGGTCACAGAGAGTCAGACACGACTGAGTGACTTCAATATATTCCAATAATATATCGTAAATGTATTTACTCTTTTCCACAGACAACTTTGCTTTATTCAACTCCTCCTCTGAGTATACTAAGGGCAAAATAAAAGGAATCGTCTCCCCTCCTGTCCTTGCAACTCTTCACACTCAGATTAATCTGTTTTCATGAATTATGCCTGCCATGTGACTTTCCCCCTCAAACACAACCAGTGGCTTCCTGGTGGAAGCTGAAGCAACCTATCCTACCTTCTATGCCTCTTATAGGTTTTATCCAGCCTGCATTTCCTGCCTTAGAGCCTGGTGCATGGCCACTCAAAGTCTCTCTTCTAGTTGGGCTTGTCTGGCCTTTCAAGCACAGCATGTGAGTCACTGTGGTGCAGTATTGTTCCCCAATTTTCTTCACATGAGTTCTCATCTGAACCTTACCCATGATTGTGGGTTCAGAGAAAGTCACATGTTCTCTCTGAAGTTCTTCCTTATTAGCCCATTTCACAGTCCCTATACTTATCAGTGATTTGCATTGCGTTTATTAGCTTTGCTAGCCAATTAATATCTATCCTATTCCTCGTATTTTTAATTAACTACTTGAATATTTATATAGCTTTCTTCACATAAATTTGATCTTAATAAGGATAGAGACACTCTTTTAATATTGTCTTTGACTTTAATTGTCCTTCCCCAGTGTATAGTGCATAGCAGGTGTTCAACAAATTCTTAATTCATTCAAAATAAACTCAAAGAGCAGCACAAAGGATTCATGCTACATATAAAGCATCCCTTTGCAGAGACACCTGCTAAACATTGCTCTAAGTTTCCAAGAGGAATATTATCCCCTGGGTGTCATTAAAAATAGATACATGCTATTTTGTGCTGGATGATATAAAGGAAAGTAATAACTCAGGAAAGAAATAACCAGGAGTGCATTGGCCCCAATTCTCTTGTTTCATTATTCTTTAGCTATTTCAATGTTTTCCAGGTGGTAAACATCCAAAAGAAAGATAATTTAGTACCTGGATGTGTGCTTTCATTTCCAGTGTGCACAGAATGAAGTAAACCAGCAACAATAGGGAGTTCTACTTGTAAAGTTAAGTCTGACAAATCAGTCAAAGCTCTAACGTATACAATACAGCAATATCACATTACATCAGATAATCTTCACGCTATACAACTTCTCCTGAACAACAATAGCAAGCACCTACTACCAGTGCCTTTCTCCGTTTCATCCTTTTAATTCCATCTTTACTGTCATCAACTTTGCCTTTTGATTGGCCCAGTAGACCATTTAAATTTAATGCAATTAAATTAAATGATGAATAAATAATGAATCTTCTCTTCATGATAGTGTGGGTGCTGTGTGTGTGCATGTGTGTGTGCGAGCGTGTGTATGTGCATTCATGCCTTAATTTGGATTACTGCTCAACTTTAGTTCTTGACCTAGTCTGCACTGTCATCTAGATTGTATTGCACATCTCAATCTGAACTTCATCCTGGCAAAAAAAAAGTTGCCGGAACAACAGTTAGAGAATGCATTCCTCCAGCAGAGGAATCAGGGTGACCCTGAGTCTTCTTTGGACTTTATTTGGAATTAGGCCTGGAAAGCAAAAGTAGACTGTCCCAAGGAAAGCCATCAACAAGGAAGAGGAGAGAGCCAAGTGCTAGCATCTCTTTGGCCTCTGTGAATCTGTGCACATTGTACGTCATTCGTGATAGCTTATCTACAACTTGACTCAGTTGGAGTTCTGCTAATAGTGGCAATCTTGACATTTCTTGGTCAGAATTTAGGGAGATGTAAGACTTTCAATTAATGTCTTATTTACTTCTTTATGTTGATTAGCCTTTGAGACATGTGCTGAATCAGAAACCTAAATAAAGATAATTTTTTTAATGAAAAAAAGATTAATTCAATTATATGGTTGATTGTAATTATACCACTTTACTACTTTGTTTCTATTTGCTCTGGTTTGTTTCTTTGTTTTGTTTTTTGATTCTCTGCTCCTTCTTTCTTGCCTTTCTTGGGAGGAAAGAAGGGTTAATCAAATAATTTTTATCATTTTATTTTAGCTTATGTATTGACTTTTTAGTTAGAACTACCGTTTGTATTATTTGGTTGTGGTTATCCTAGGGATTAATTACCACACTCTACTTATACTTAATAGTGTGTTAATTAATATAAAATTAGGAATCTTATAAGTGTAAAATTCCATTTAACTATCTCCTCTTTTGTACTATTTTTATTATTTTTTACTTGTATTATAAATGTTTCACAAACCTTAGTCAGTTGTATTATAAAGGAAATGAAAGAAGAAAGCAATTGTCTTTTATATTTATGTATATATTTCCCATTTCCTGTTCTCTTCTCCCCTGCAGTAGATTCAATTTTCATTAGGTGTTATTTCCCTCTGGCCTGAAGGACGTTCTTTAGTATTTCTTGACAGAACAGACCTGATGATAACTAATTCTGTCAGCTTTCATTTATCTGAAAACATCTATATTTTGCTTTTATTTTAGAAGAATATTTTCACTGGATATAGAACCATAGATGGTAGAGGTATACATATACTATTTCACTATTTTAAAAATGTCATTCTACTGTCTTCAGTCCTCCAGTGTTTCCAGTGAGAAAACAGCCACCATTCACATCATTATTCCTGTGCATGTAATGTGTCTTGTTTTTCTGACCAATTCCAAAATTTAAACTTATGTTGGCTTTTCCAAAACTTTGACTATGATGTACCTAATGTTTAGTTCTCTTTGATTTATCCTGTGTAGAGTGTTCTGAGCTTCCTATCTGTAAATTTATCTTTTTCACTCAATTTGGGTCATTAGTTTTTCAAACATTTCTTCCCCTTCTATGTCTTTTTTTAGAATTCATACTAGACATATATTGGATCACTCAATATTATCCCAGAGGCCATTGAAGATATGATATTTTTCCCAGTCTTTGCTTTCCTTCTCATCTTCAGACTGGATCATTTTTATTGACTTGTCTTCTCATTACTGACTTTATTCTGCATCATCCAATATGTTGTTAAGCCAATTTGGTGATTTTTTTTTTTCATCTCAGAAAATGTACTTTTCAAATCTAAAATTTCTTTTTTGAATAGATTTTCTTTCTTTACTGAGATTTCTCATGTTCACGCTTTATAACCATCATTTCCTTTGGGTCATTAAACATGTTTATAAAATCAAGTTTAAAGTCATCATATGCTAATTTGTACACCTGATTCATGTTGGGGGTTTTCCCCCTTGATTAAAAGTCACACTCTTCTGCTTTGCATATTTATAGCTTTTATCTCACATCAGGTATTATGTTCCATTGTAAAATACTATAATCTATTTTCTTCACTGGAAGATTGTTGATTTTTGTTCTAGAAGTGAGTTAAATTATTGGATGATCACCTAGAACTTGAGGATGCTTATTGTAATGATTTTCTAGGGTAGGTAGTTGAAAAACCCTGGGAGTTTATCAAAATCTTAGTTTGAAAGAACTCAGACTCGAAACTCTTCTCTGCTTTGAGAAGCATCTAATATCTCTACTCACTTTTTCATCCTTTCAGCTACTACGTTCTAAGTGGGTTTCTTGGAGTCTCCCTCATACTTACATAGTCCAGAAGTCAGCCAAGTATTTGAATAGAGTTCATCTTCATATTATTGTGTCTTCTTGTCTAGGAATTCCTCTTGTAGTGTGTCCTCCCAAATTTTCAGCCACTCTGGCATCCTTGGACACCAACTTTTAATTTCTCAAGCCAGTAGTATTCTGACTTTCTGCTTAAGTCTAGACGTTCTATATTGTGCAGACAGCAGAGAGACTTGCGTTAAAAAAAAGGGGGGGTCATATAAACATGAATATCTCCTATGCATATGAGTGTCTTCTTTTAAGGGTTAAATCCTAAGTCTCTTTGCTTCTAGTTACTATTCAATGCCTTCAAATTATATACAAACACACATACACACACATATGTGTTCCAGTTGTTACTATGAAAAGTCCAATTGTCTGCAACAACTGAGATTACTCTTCTAACACCCTTGTATGGCTCTCATTACACCTAGAATTGTAACCAGAATTCTAGATATGGCCTTCAATATCCTACATAATCTGCCCCTGTCTATTTCTTCTACTCCACCTTACCTGCTGTTTTATTTCAGATATTGTATTCCACTGTAAAATAAAACCAGCTCCTCTGTGTTGAATTAAATCAATAAGTAGATTATTAGTTTCATTAAAAGATTCTTGGTAGAGATAAGATTTAGGTCATATGCATTGCACTTTAGAGTTAAGTTTGGTAAGGGCTGTGTTTCAAACATTTAAAACACATTAAAAATAAGTCTGGCTTGAAAAGAAAAGTGGAAATGTTAGTCTCAAACCTGTCCAACTCTTTCCGACTCCATAGACCATAGCTGACCAGGCTCCTCTGTCCATGGGATTCTCCAGCAAGAATACTGGAGTGGGTAGCAATTCCCTTCTCCACGGGATCTTCCTGACTCAGGGATGAAACCCAGGTCTCTTGCAATGCACGCAGATTCTTGACCATCTGAGCCATGAGGGAAGCCCAAAGTCTGGCTTAAGAAGCTAATAAAAGGATATTGGTTTTCTATTGGAGGTCACTCTTTTGATTATGGTTGAGTTGTTTTCAATCTATGTAGTTGTGAATATTCTGTTATAGATTTCACAGTTTAAGTCATTCAAGACAGAGCTGACAGACTTCAGGGAAAAAATGGTGAAATATCTTCCATTCCAATTACCTCTAAAAAGTAACACAGTTAGCATCACAGCTGAGACTTTTTTCAAGTCTTTCAGGATATATCACACATCTGGTTCAATGAAAAAAATCTAGATTTCCTGATAATTCTAATTAATTTCCATTCATTTATTCATTCAACAAATATTTTTCATGTTGCTGCTGTGTGGTAGGCATATACTAGGCATTGGAAATCCAAAAACTGAATGAGATCAATACAGCCTCTATCCTCATGGAGCTTGATAGCAGATTTCTCACAGTTATCTAGATTTACACATTCTATATACCATTTGTAAGTTGAAAAAGTAGATAATCAGGCACGTAGGAGTGTTACACAAAATGCACAAAATAGCTCTGGATGAGGACCTGAGGGGATTTCCTGTAAAATAAACCCTATGGGCTTTATGATGTGATGTTTAAACACCCTGATTCTTATTTTTCTCTCACTTCGGATGCTCTGTTTTTATGGTATGTCACCACCATTTTGTAAGAAGCAGTTTGTCACATTCATGAACAAAACCTTTACTTCCTTTAAGCATGTTTTCAGTGAGTATGCTTCTGTTGATTTTCAGTTACCCCCCACTAGGTGCTTCCTTCTCCTAAGGCAGAAGCTGAAGCAGGGTGCAGAGGAACCAAAGTAGCATGCTGTCCAGGGATTAAACAACTGAGTGGTTTGGAAATAGTAGCTTCCTTGAGCTTCCTTGAGTCCAAATAATGAGTCCAAGAGATAGGGGGTGAAAAGTTTCTTGGCCCTGATAATATTTTAGTCAGACTTAAAATATACCTCATTCTAATTAATTCTCACTGTCCTTCAAAATTAACATCACAATGGTATCAAATAACAAAACGAAAATGTTGGCAACCAACTGGACGTAGCAACTAAGTTAACCAAGTCTCTAGATTACTTGATGTTCTGCATAAACTCCCCCTGAATGGCCCTAAGCAGTTAGCAGCCTCCAGAGGAGGCAAGCTTGCCAAAGAGCTGTGTGAGATGCCAAGAACACTGGAATCCGATCAAATCGCTGCTTTCTTAGACACTGGGCACTTCCCAAATTGAACTCTCTCTCCAAACCATTATTGGAGATACTCTTTCTTCTTATAATCTCTGGATTTCACAATTGTTTAATACCGTCAGACCTTGTTTACTTTTTCAGCTTATTTTTTCTCTTAGCGTTTAACATCCTTCTAATTTCTCCTTATTTTCTCTTTTGCTTCAGGATCTCCTGAACCAAAGTTTTGTGTGTATGTGTGTGTGTGTGTGTCTTTCTCTCATGTGGCCTGCTGGGAATGAAATCAGCAAGGATCTCTCATCCATACTTAATTTTCTTCACAGCAGGTGCTGTAGTGCAGCAGGGATTCTGGACAGAAATACAGTAGGGCTTTTGTTGAAGCTGCCATGCTAGTTACCGGAAGATCAATAAATGATTAGAACACCTAACACAGTGAATGATTTCAGTGGAGTTGAAATGAAGATATTGGAAACCACTTAAAATTCATACACACATTCTATGGCTATCAAGATTTCAAACTTAACGTGCATAGTACCTAGCCACTTTCTGAATATATTGTTTGAAAGAGATTTAAGATTGATTTTTTTTCTTTATGTTGTGCTAAATACATATTGAGAAAGAGAAAAAAAAACAATTTAAAAAATTGATTTTGGAAATCAATTTAATCAGGTAAAAAGTAAAGAAATTCAGTAAGAGTTCATTTGTCCAGTATTTGTAGATGTAAGGAAATTTTCATGATAGTTTACTTTTTCTAGCATAAAACTTTTAAATTTATAATAATTTATATTTATAATATAATATATATAATTATATTTAAAATATAATAATCTTCAACCAAAGACTATAAAATTCTTATAATAATTTCTTCCTTTCTTAAAATCTAAACACTAAATAGAACTTCATCTTTTTCTTGATACAAGAATTCTAGTTACTCATTTGCCTTTGCTCTAAATGTGACTTTAATTATAATTGTGGTTTACAGCTTCTCCACATTTCCATGGTTGATATGTCACAACATCACAAAATGAGTATATTTCAAATTTCCATGTCCATTCTCAGGTTGCCAACACTGATCAGCAGCCCTTCTCTTTTCCTTGTTCATCTCTCTCTCTTTCATGCATAATCTGAACTTTTACCTAGTTCCACAGGCTTCCAATTCCACTACTCACTCTCACCTTCTTTGTCTTCCTATTACTTGAGAAAATTGAACCATGAATCTGTCAAGGACTTGTCCATTCCTAACTCAACATGTCAGCATCAGCTTCCCTTCCTCAGGGGATGAATGGGCCCTCTCCCTTCAACCTCTGCTCTCCATCTCTCTTCCAGTGTACTGGCAGAATTTCTATCAATTATTTCCCCTGACTCTCCCATCTAAAATCTGTTTTTCCTCTTAACCTAGAAATAGACTTAAGTCTATTCCACCTTAAAAAAAAAAAAAAGGCAAAACAAAAATTTCCATTGATGCTGTACCACATTTCAAACTCCATTGTTGTTCATATTGATTCCCATTTGTGATGATTTACTTCTTGAGTGTTTTATGATTTTGAATTTTAAGCTCAGTTAATCTAAACCTATAATGTGGGGATCTGAGTTAAGTGTGGATCTTTCTAGAGAATAACTTTATTTGTTTCTGCCAGATACCCATGGCCACATTATTTTAATTTCCAGGATTTAGATTATATAAATCCAACTACAGATTCCACATGAAGTTGTGGTTATATTTAGAAATTGTTAAGAAGCACATTCTTTTTGCCCTACCTAGAATAAGAGCCAAGGACAAATAATTGACCTTGTCATATATCTTTGCTGGTAAGAAGACTTTATTTTCCTAGCCTGTCTTTTCACTGAGCACATATCCCTTTGAAGGAATTGACTGTAGGGATCACTTTGCATAAGTGAAAGGTGTTGAATCATAAAAACACAAGTCTCCTTGAATCAGAAAATACCTGCTTGCAGTCACAAATCTAATATAGACTTACCATGCCAGATTGCTGCTTTTTCTTTTTTGTAAACAATGAGGAGTGTCCTTGTGAACTTTAAAATGTTGTTGCATTATATCCAGTGCATTTGTAGTAGGTGATCTAGCCCTCGATATTGCTGGAAGCAAAAATCCCAAAGTTTCTCTAGCAGTAAAAATGTGAGTTCTGTCTGTCAAGGTAATGTCAAACTGAATCACTGCAATTATGAGGAGCTCCAAAATACCAAGTTTTATTTATCTACAAAATGAAATATTTGTATTAAAACTTATTTTCTGGTAAAAAGCAAAACAATCATCCATGATTCCTCACTATTATATTAATAGGTAAACATAAAAATCTACATTGCAACAGCTAACTATGTAAATTACGTTCAACATTGTTTCCATTTCAAAAGGTGGAGAAAATCAAGCCTTAAAAATATAAGCAGACTGTCTAAAGTCACACAACAATTAAGGGATCAATCTAGTATGTAAATCTAGAAAAGTGAAAGTCACTTAGTCATGTCTGACTCTTTGTGATCACATGGACTGTATAGTCCATGGAATTCCCCAGGCCAGAATACTGGAGTGGGTAGTCTTGCCCTTTTCCTGGGGACATTCCTGACCAAGGGATAGAACCGAAGTCTCCAGCATTGGAGGCAGATTCTTTTCCAGCTGAGCCACAAGAAAAGCTCAAGAATACTGGAGTGGGTAGCCTATCGCTTCTCCAGCAGATCTTCCCAACCCAGGAAACAAACCAGGGTCTCCTGCGTTGCAGGTGGATTCTTTACAAACTGAGCTATTAGGGAAGCCCATGTAAATCTAGAACTCCCTTAAACACACACACACACACAGTAAACAACAGGATTATATCCTCTAGTCATGTCTGACTCGTGACCAGGCTCCTCTGTCCATGGAATTCTCCAAGGCAAGAATACTGGAGTGGATTGCTATTACCTTCTTCAGAGGATCTTTCCCACACAAGATCAAACCTGGGTCTCCTGCAGTGTAGGCAGATTCCTTACTGTTTGAGCCACCAGGGAAACCCTTTATACCCTCCAAGGACCTCTAATAATGTAATTATTGAATAGGGACTACAAAATAACTATCTTTAGAATAAAAATAGAAGATGTATAAAAGGAATCTAAAACATACCAGAAGTAGGAGACTTTGTAGAAAAATGTTTTAAAAGTAAACGGAACTTATAAGAATTCATTTCCAGTAATTCTTAGCAAAGTAAATCAGATCTGCCTTCAAGCTAAGAACTATTAAACTGGCAAAAAAAAAAATTTTATTAAATCTGTTGGATTCCATTTGAGGGTGAAAGAGGCAGGGATTAATTAAAAGAGCAAGCTCTAGGGGATGAAATAAAAAAGAGTTATGAATTTGAGGCCACTTTAATGTACATGTTTATATCATAAAGACCATCTGAGAGAATCAGGAACTTAGCAGGATTTTGAACAGATCATTGTACCAAGGGAACAAATATTGGAGTTCACTGCCTGCCTAAGACAGGGGTAATGATAAATACCTTGGACACTGGTTTGGAACCACAAAGAAATATAGCCTATAAATATGGTTCTATCATTAAAAGACAGGCTTTTATGAGAACTGAAGCCCAGATAAGAATCATCTCAAACTTTCATTAAATTAAGATGATCTGAAATTTCTAGCTATCAGAAAAAATATAAATCCCCTCTGGTGGAAGACGACATTAATATACCCCTAAGTTATTTCTATTACTTTGCATTAAATGTGATGCTTACCTTAAAAAATAAACAAGATACAGGGAGACAAGTAGCTTGATCACAACTAAGAGAAAAATAGACAATAGAAACAAACAAAAAATTCAAATAATATATTTTTAGAAAGAGATTTGAATATTTTCAAGGCAATAAAAGATAAGATTTAAAACATGGCAGATAACTAAAAGTTGCATAAAAAAGAATCAAATAAAAATTCTAGAGCTGAAAAAAATAATGACCAAATACTAAGAAATCAATATATAGGGTCATAGTAAATTAGTTGCAGATGTAAAAGAATAAGTCACCTGGGAAATAGGTCAGAAAATAATGTACAGAATAAATTACATAGAAACAAAAGGAAGGGGAAAAAGAGAAAATTACATAGGAAATTGATAATGAATACCATGAAAAAATTGAAAAGATGTGTAATTGGCAGTTCAGAAGAAGCAGAGAGAAAAATGAGGCTGAAAAATCATTGAAAAGATTATGACTATGAAATTTGCAAAGCTGGCAAAAGAGATCAAGCCACAGATTCAGGTAGCATTAGGAAACCTAGAAGAGATAAATATCAAGAAAGCTATTGAGGAGCTATTAGAAAATTACTAGCACAAACTCTAGTCAAAGATTCAGTAACAAAGTCTCAGTAACTCTCCCGGATTTACTTTGTGGACTCAGTGGCTCCTAAAATTCTTGCTATCATATCCATGTTATAGGCATTAAAATGTAGGAAGAGGCAAGAGAAACTTCTTCCCAGATTTATCAACTTCAAAGAGCTTTCCCCCAAAGGCAACTATGACATCTCCTCAACCCCTTCATTTGCAATAAACATGAGGAACTGAAATTTTTTCATCTAGTTACTTTGTTACTCTACTGTAGTTAAGATATAACTTTTAACAAAAGAGGAGAGAATGGATCTTTGGGAAATAATTAGCAATATTTAAGCATAGAAGCAGGACAGTCCATTGGTGAACTCTTTCCATCACCCATTTGGAGAGGACCAGGGTGATGGTGGTGGTGGTTGTGAAAAGTGGTTGGATTTCTGCAGATATTTTGAGGATCTGATGGGATTTACTAATGAATAGTTAAAGGCTATAATAGTTTTACTACTAATAGGTCTTTGAAGAGAGCATTACTAATGGATCTACTTCATAATGAAGTAATTTGAACCAAGAAAGAAATAGATGAAAGGTGAAACTCAGAGGAAGGAAAATGTTAAACCCTTGACTAATTTAAAGAATAAAAACAGTAGAATAGAGTTTTTAAATCACATAAGGGAAAAAATAAAGTTTTCTAAGGTCTGTTGACTTAAAAAATAATCAAAACCTAGAAGTTGAGAGTTATATTTTATTTGCTGGGAATTTTTAGAACTTCAAGCCCAGGAGAGAGCATCTCAAGTGACCCTGGGGGATCTGTTCCAAGGAGGGAAGAACTGGGGGGTGGGGAGAAGTCAGAAGTTTTTGACAAAGTAGTCTGAATATAAAAAGATTATTGCTATTTAAGGAAAACCAGATATCTCAAGTTAAGGGATTTAACACTTTTCTATGTATGGGAAGATACTGAAATCATTCCTTTCACATGCATCTCAGCTGTCTGGGGCCAACATTCTGTGATTTGATTTTTCACATCCTTAGTTCCTCTCTCATCATAGGGAGTGGCATTGATTCTTGGCACTGCCAGATCACAGGTATTATTCTCCTTCCTGGTTGCTCTGGAGGACTGGAATTGCTGATGTCTATGACATCCTTGCAGAGAAGGCAATGGCACCCCACTCGAGTACCCATGTCTGGAAAAATCCCATGGATGGGGGAGCCTGGAAGGCTGCAGTCCATGGGGTCACTAAGAGCCAGCCATGACTGAGCGACTTCACTTTCACTTTTCACTTTTCACTTTCATGCATTGGAGAAGGAAATGGCAACCCACTCCAGTGTTCTTGCCTGGAGAATCCCAGGGCCAGGGGAGCCTGGTGGGCTGCCATCTCTGGGGTTGCACAGAGTCAGACACGAATGAAGTGACTTAGCAGCAGCATGACATCCTTGAGCAGACACACTGAAACCATAATGACGGTAAACTAGTCAATTTGATGACATGGACCACAGACTTGTCTAACTCAATGAAACTAAGCTATGCCGTGTGGGGCCACTCAAGATGGATGGGTCATGGTGGAGAGGTCTGACAGAATGTGCTCCACTGGAGAAGGCAATGACAAACCACTTCAGTATTCTTGCCTTGAGAACCCCATGAACAGTATGAAAAGGCAAAACGATAGGATACTGAAAGAGGAACTCCTCAGGTCAGTAGGTACCCAATATGCTACTGGAGATCAGTGGAGAAAGAACTTCAGAAAGAATGAAGGGATGGGGCCAAAGCAAAAACAATACCCAGTTGTGGATGTGTCTGGTGATAGAAGCAAGGTCCGATGCTGTAAAGAGCAATATTGCATAGGAACCTGGAATGTCAGGTCCATGAATCAAGGCAAATTGGAAGTGGTCAAACAGGAGATGGCAAGAGCAAACCTCGACATTCTAGGAATCAGTGAACTAAAATGGACTGGAATGGGTGAATTTAATTCAGATGACCATTATATCTACTACTGCGGGCAGGAATCCCTCAGAAGAAATGGAGTAGCCATCATGATCAACAAAAGAGTCCAAAATGCAGTACTTGGATGCAATCCCAAAAATGACAGAATGATCTCTGTTCGTTTCCAAGGCAAACCATTCAATATCACAGTAATCCAAGTCTATGCCCCAACCAGTAACGCTGAAGAAGCTGAAGTTGAATGGTTATATGAAGACCTATAAGACCTTTTAGAACTAACACCCAAAAAAGATGTCCTTTTCATCATAGGGGACTGGAATGCAAAAGTAGGAAGTCAAGAAACACCTGGAGTAATAGGCAAATTTGGCCTTGGAGTATGGAATGAAGCAGGGCAAAGGCTAATAGAGTTTTGCCAAGAGAACGCACTGGTCACAGTAAACACCCTCTTCTGATAACACAAGAGAGGACACTACACATGGACAACACCAGATGGTCAAAACCGAAATCAGATTGATTATGTTTTTTGCAGCCAAAGATGGAGAAGCTCTATACAGTCAGCAAAAACAAGACCGGGAGCTGACTGTGGCTCAGATCATGAACTCCTTATTGCCAAATTCAGACTCAAATTGAAGAAAGTGGGGAAAACCACTAGACCATTCAGGTATGACCTAAATCAAATCCCTTATGATTATACAGTGGAAGTGAGAAAAAGATTTAAAGGACTAGATCTGATAGATAGAGTGCCTGATGAACTATGGATGGAGGTTCATGACATTGTACAGGAGACAGGGATCAAGACCATCACCATGGAAAAGAAATGTAAAAAGCAAAATGACTGTCTGGGGAGGTGTTATAAATAGCTGTGAAAAGAAGAGAAGCAAAAATCAAAGGAGAAAAGGAAAGATATAAGCATTTGAATGCAGAGTTCCAAAGAATAGCAAGGAGAGATAAGAGCCTTCCTCAGTGATCAGTGCAAAGAAATAGAGGAAAACAACAGAATGGGAAAGACTAGAAAGCTCTTCAAGAAAATTAGAGATACCAAGGGAACATTTCATGCAAAGATGGGCTCGATAAAGAACAGAAATGGTATGGACCTAACAGAAGCAGAAGATAGTAAGAAGAGGTTGCAAGAATACACAGAAGAACTGTACAAAAATCCTGGAATGTGAAGTCAAGTTTGTCTTAGAAAGCATCATTATGAACAAAGCTAGTGGAGGTGATGGAATTCCAGTTGAGCTATTTCAAATCCTGGAAGGTAATGCTATGAAAGTGCTGCACTCAATATGCCAGCAAATTTGGAAATCTCAGCAGTGGCCACAGGACTGGAAAAGGTCAGTTTTCATTCCAATCCTAAAGAAAGGCAATGCCAAAGAATGCTCAAACTACTGCTCAATTGCATTCATCTCACATGCTAGTAAAGTAATGCTCAAAATTCTCCAAGCCAGGCTTCAGCAATACGTGAACCGTGAAATTCCAGACATTCAAGCTGGTTTTAGAAAAGGCAGAGGAACCAGAGATCAAATTGCCAACATCCGCTGGATCATGGAAAAAGCAAGAGAGTTCCAGAAAAACATTTATTTCTACTTTATTGACTATGCCAAAGGCTTTGCCTGTGTGGATCACAAGAAACTGTGGAAAATTCTGAAAGAGATGGGAATACCAGACCGCCTGACCTGCCTCTTGAGAAATCTGTATGCAGGTCAGGAAGCAACAGTTAGAACTGGACATGGAACAACAGACTGGTTCCAAATAGGAAAAGGAGTGTATTGTCATCCTGCTTATTTAAATTCTATGCAGAATACATCGTGAGAAATGCTGGACTGGAAGAAGCACAAGCTGGAATCAAGGTTGCCAGGAGAAATATCAATAACCTCAGATATGCACATGACACCACCCTTATGGCAGAAAGTGAAGATGAACTAAAAAGCCTCTTGATGAAAGTGAAAGAAGAGAGTGAAAACGTTGGCTTAAAGCTCAACATTCAGAAAACTAAGATCATGACTTCTCGTCCCATCACTTCATGGGAAATAGATGGGGAAACAGTAGAAACAGTGTCAGACTTTATTTTGGGGGGTTCCAAAATCACTGCAGAAGGTAACTGCGGCCATGAAATTAAAAGACGCTTACTCCTTGGAAGGAAAGTTATAACCAACCTAGATAGCATATTGAAAAGCAGAGACATTACTTTGCCAACAAAGTCCGTCGAGTAAAGGCTATGGTTTTTCCAGTGGTTATGTATGGATGTGAGAGTTGGACTGTGAAGAAAGCTGAGCTCCGAAGAACTGATGCTTTTGAACTTTGGTGTTGGAGAAGACTCTTGAGAGTCCCTTGGACGGCAAGGTGATCCAACCCGTTCATTCTAAAGGAGATGCTAAAGTACTGATGCTAAAGCTGAAACTTCAATACTTTGGCCACCTCATGCGAAGAGTTGACTCATTGGAAAAGACTCTGATGCTGGGAAGGATTGGAGGCAGGGGGGAAGGGGAGGACAGAGGATGAGATGGCTGGATGTCATCACCGACTCGATGGACATGGGTTTGAATAAGTTCTAGGAGTTGGTGATGGACAGGGAGGCCTGGCGTGCTGCAGTTCATGGTCACAAAGGGTCGGACACAACTGAGCGACTGAACTGACTGATGGCATCCTTGTTTATTGATATGGCAGGAAATACTCCATTTCACGGGTCTTTGTAATATTTAAGAGTAGAGCAGATAAAGATTGTTAGAGCAAAAATGAGAGAGAAACCTACTTGGCCAGGGATGAACAAGAGTGGGAAGGCTATTTCAGAATGATAAACTGTTTTGGTAAATCTGCAGTCTTCCAGGAATCCTGCAGGTACTAGGAGAGTGATAATGTGGCACAAGCCTGGATCCCAGCCTTCCTTCGGCTGAAGCTGGGGCTATTATTTGGGAATAGGTTGTGTAGGTTTATTTCAGACTTTTAGGAATCTATTTCTTTGACAATGAAGAACCATCTAATGTTTTTAAAAGCACAAGTGGTATGACTTAAGCTATATTTTAATACAATTATGTTTTAAATACAGATATGTTGTAGAAATGTAAACTGAAATCAATAAAACACTCTGTAGAAGAAAAGGGCAACCCACTCCAGCATTCTTGCCTGGGAAATCTCATGGACAGAGGAACATAGTGGGCTACAGTCCAAGGGTTGCAAAGAGTCAAACACAACTTAGCACACAACTTAGCAACTAAACAACAACAATAAAACATACAAAAACAAAAACAAAAACATGAATACATATATCCCTCATTGTACAAAAAAAGGAATCAACAAAACAGTTCATAATTGTTTTTATAAATATGTAAAAATAACTGTAATTATAAAAATAATTATATATTTAAACTATACATATAATATATATATATAAATCAAGTTGTTGTTTAGCTGCTAAAAATCAAATAAGGTGGATTGCTGGGACAAATATCAGCAACATCTGATATGCAAATGATACCACTCTAAATGAAGAGGAACTAAAGAGCCTATTGATGAGGATGAAAGAGGAGAGTGAAAAAGCTGGCTTAAAACTCTATACTCAAAAAACTAAGTTCATGGATTCTGGTTCCATCACTTCTTGAAAAATAGATGGGGGAGAAAATGGAAACAGTGACAGATTTATTTTCTTGGGCTCCAGAATCACTTCAGACAGTGACTGCAGCCATGAAATTCAGACACTTGCTCCTTGGAGGGAAACCTATGACCAACCTAGACAGTACAGTACAAAGCAGAGATATCACTTTGCTCACAAAAGTCCATCTAGTCCAAGCTATGGTTTTCCCAATAGTCACATACAGATGTGAAAATTGGAACATGAACATGAAGGCTGAGTGCCGAAAATTGATGGTTTTGAACTGTGGTCTTGGAGAAGACTCTTGAGAGTCCCTAGGACAGCAAGGGGATCAAACCAGTCAATCCTAAAGGAAATTCCTGAATATTCATTGGAAGGACTAGCTGCTGAAGCTTCAATATTTGGGTCATCTGCTGTGAAGAGTCAACTTATTGGAAAAGATCCTAATGCTGGGAAAGACTGAGCACAGGAGAAGAAGGGGACGACAAAGGATAAGATGGTTGGATGACGTCACCAACTCAATGGACATGAATTTGAGCAACCTTTGGGAGACAGCAAAGGACAGGGAAACCTGGAGTGCTGCAATTCATGGGGTCACAAAGAGTCGGACACAACTTAGCAACTGAACAACAACAAGGCACTGTGCTGTGTACACTTGTTGGGTACAAAGATGAATGACTTTGCCCCTAGACTTAGGTAATTTATGAGATAGGTTGCTGGTGGTTGTTAGAACTGGAAAGAAGGGAAGGATGTCAGAGATAAGAGACAACGAGTCTTTGGGGTTCAAGAAGTACCAAAGGATGTTTCCTGTGGTTGCTTTTCCTGTACCTCATATTCCCCTCACTAACACCCAGGCACATACAGTGTCCTTTTCCATTTTTTGGCTTGTATGTTGTTGAACAAATGTTATTAGGAAGAGAAAACATTTTTGGATTTAGAATATTATTTCATACTGTATATTTAAATTAGAGCATTTCTTCTTTACTTAAGATGGCAATATATCAAATTTCTGAAAGCCCATAAATAATTAGTAATACTTTGTGGACTTCTAAACACGTTTCTTTTTCATATTGTTTTTCTCTACCAAATTACCCAAAAGAAAGCTATCATCAACAGAATTAAAATGTGTGAAACCTCCATATGGTTATTGAGGCTTTTCATGGTGTAGCTATAGAGTTGAATCTCAATTCTGCTGCTAGTGTTACAATCAGTTTCAAGTAGAACTACTGAGTATTTTTCCCTCTGTATCCTAATCTACTCTAGCATGTATCGTTTGCTTGATAGATGAATGTCTCATATTGCAAGGAGCACAGATGTGTCTTTCTCAGCTATAATGATGAAAAACTCCAGTAAGCAATTATTTTGTGAATGGATTTTACAGAATGCCAACTCATGCTGCAGAACTAATTCATCCTTCTGTTAACAACAAGCATTCACCCAAATGTTCCCCCACCTGCCACAATAAGTGTGATAACAAATAGAAGATTTTAGAAAAACCTTGTATTTACCAAATTCTGAAGCAGAGTTCAATCATAGTAATATTATGGATTTTTACAAAGAAAGATCACTAGATTTTAACATATTGCAGTATATCATAATCTAGAACATTGTAATGTTAATAGTATTTCAAAGAAGCAATCTTGTTAACGAAATTTGCTTCAACCTCAGGGAAAGCAATTGAAATTTTCTAACAACTTATGAAAAATACACACCTTGAGGAGTTGGATATTTTCTTACTGACCCATTGTTTACCCCCTAATGTTTTATTTATAACTAAAGACTTAAAGAACCAAATTAAGAAGCTTTACTGTCGGTATTAAAAGTTTTTTAAAAATTTAAAGGAAACTCAATGTTTTCTATTATATTTGGGGTCCAGTCTAAACTCTGGGTTTTCTACCTAATTAAAAAATCAGAAAAGTTCTTGAGGTTCATTATTTACAAAATGGAGAGCCTCCAATTACTTTACTGTATCACCACCACCTCCAAGATAATCATTGTATAACCATACTTACTTTTGTACTTCAGGTCTAGAAGGAAAAAATGTTGCCTCTGATATCCAAGCTTAGTCCTCTTTGGTTTTCTATGGTTACTGTAACAAATTACTGCAACAGAAGTAAATAACAGTATTAAATAACAGAAGTTTCCTAGCCTCTTCCAGCTTTGGGCAGCTCCAGATGTTCTTTGACTGGAGGCTGCACTTTATCTTCTGCTCTTCTGGTGTCTGTCTGGAAATTCCTGCTGCCTATCTCTTACAAGGGTATATGTGATTGCATTTAGGGCCCACTCAGATCATCCAAGTGGGTTTCCCTGGTGGCTCAGTGGTACATAATTCACCTGCATTGCAGGAGACAGGCTTGATCCCTGGGTCAGGAAGATTCCCCTGGAGAAGAAATGGCAACGCACTTCTGTATTCTTGCCTGGGAAATCCCATGGACAGAGGAGCCAGGTGGACTCTAGTCCATGAGGTCTTAAAAGAGTTGGACACGACTTAGCAACTAAACAACAACGGATAATCCAAAATAAAACTTTCCTCTCAAGAGCCTTAACTTTACCATTTCTTTTATCATATATTATTAACATATTTTAGGGAATTAACAGGAATATCTTTTTCAACCTACTATATCATCTATCTGTGGTTTCATCCCATACTTCCCTACCTGTGCTGAGATTTTTCTCCCTCTGATTCCCACCCCACCTCTTGCCTCTTCCTCCCTTCCCCTCATACCTTTGACTCCTCCTTGTCAATGATTTCCTTCCCTCATCATATATTCACAGTCTGTTAGGGCTACCATAATGAAGTATCACAGTTAGGGTGGTTTAAACAACAGAAATTTATTTTCTCACCATTCTGGCAGCTAAAGTCTGAGATCAAGGTGTTGTTAGGATTGATTTCCTTTGAGACCTGTCTCGTTGGCTTAAAGGCAGCCTCTTCTCTCTCTCCTCATATGGTCTTCACTCTGTAAATTTGTCTCCTAATTTCATCTCCTTAGAAGGACATCAATCATATTGGATTAAGGACCACTCTAATGGCTTCATTTTAGTGTGATAACCTCTTTAAAGACCCTGTCTCCAAATACAGTCACATTCTGGTCTGGAGGGGAAGGATTAGGACTCTCACCTATAAATCTGGGGCAAGCACAATTCAGGGCATAACACAGACCATTCTCTCCCACTCTGAAAACAACAGTAGCAGCAAAAACTTCCCTTCAAAAGAACTATTCCCTCAAAGTTCCTTCTGTATAAGAAGACATTTACTTCCCATCAAATATCCTGTGCTCCTCTACATTTCCTGGCCCTCTTGCTATAAGCTAGAGCCTTGGGACTAATTTTCAATAGGCAGTATGCAGTTCTAATGGACCAGTAGGGGCTTGTACTATGAAAATGTGAATATAAAAAAGAAAAGTAATTTCATTTTAGAGTCATGGTCTCATAAGACTGGCAACAAATGGATTATAATGTTCGTTTCATAAAAAGTGGTTTCTGTGATAGTCTCAGCTGCATTGTGTTCTCATGCCATCAGCTTTCATCAATGCAGGCTTTAAGAAATAGCTTTATGAAATCCATTATGACATTTCTTTAGGAAATGTCCAAAAATCACCTCCAAAAATCTCTGCTTCCCCAGAGAGGTCCTTTTAACTTTTGTCAATGATTATCTTGTGTTTGACATATTTGTTTGTTTGATTTGGGTTTTGGTTTTTTGTTTCATTCTTATATTGCTTGAAGTCATATTTAGGATTCAAGTGATACAACTAGAAGATAAGCTCAATAAAGGTAACAATTGGGACTGTCTTAGTCACACTCATGTATCCCTTATGCCTGATCAGTTCAGTTCAGTTCAGTCGCTCAGTTGTGTCTGACGTTTTGCAATCCCATGGACTGCAGCACACCAGGCCTCCCTGTCCATCACCAACTCCTGGAGTTTACCCAAACTCATGTCCATTGAGTCAGTGATGCCATCCAACCATCTCATCCTCTGTTGTCCCCTTCTCCTCCCACCTTCGATCTTTCCCATCATCAGGGTCTTCAAATGAGTCAGCTCTTTGCATCAGGTGGCCTAAGTATTGGAGTTTCAGCTTCAACATCAGTCCTTCCAATGAACACTCAGGACTGATCTCCTTTAGGATGGACTGATTGGATCTCCTTGCAGTCCAAGGAACTCTCAAAAGTCTTCTCCACTTGAACCACAGTTCAAAAGCATCAATTACTCAGCAGGGTGCTCAATAAACATTTATTAAATAAATGAATGAGCAACTTTACAAGGTTACATGGCCTGAATATCTACATTGTCATTTCAAATTTTTATTTATTGATTGATTTACCTATTGGCTGTGCTGGATCTTCATAGCTGCATGGGCTTTCTCTAGTTACAGTGAGCAGAAGCTATTCTCCTGTTGCCATACTCAGGCTTCTCTTTGCTGTGCCTTTTCTTTTTGAAGAGCATGGGCTCTAGGATGCACAGGCTTCATTAGTCATGGCTCATAGGTTCAGTAGCTGCAGCTCCCAGACTCTAGAGCACAGGATCAATAGTTGTAGTGCACAGGCTTAGTAGCTCCACCACACATGGGATCTTCCCAGACCAGGAATTGAACCTGTGTCTCCTGCATGGGCAGGCAGATTCTTCACCACTGAGCCACCAGAGAAACCCTACACTATCATTTTCTCTCCATATCTCAACATTCCAGTTTTTCTGGTATTTCTCTATACCACACTGTTTTTTATTTGAGTGAGTGCTAAGTCGTGTCTGACTCTTTGCAACCCTAGGAGCCCACGAGGCTCCTAAGTCCATGGAATTTTCCAGGCAAGAATGCTAAAGTGGCTGGCCATTTCCTACTCCAAGGGATCTTCCTAACCCAGGTATCATACCTGTGTCTCTTGCATCTCTTGTTTTGGCAGGAGGATTCTTTAGCACTGAGCCATCTGGAAAGCCCGTTTTTTATTTATCAGTTCAGTTCAGTCGTTCAAGTCATGTCCGACTCTGAGACCCTATGGACCCTGTGGAAGCACTCCAGGCTTCCCTGTTCGTCATCAACTCCCAGAGCTTGCTCAAACTCATGTCTATTCAGTTGGTGATGTCATTCAACCATCTCATCCTCTGTCGTCCCCATCTCCTTCTGCCTTCAATCTTTCTCAGCATTGGCGTCTTATACAGTGAGTCAGTTCTTCACATCAGGTGGCCAAAGTATTAGAGTTTCAGCTTCAGCATCAGTCCTTCCAATGAACATTCAGGATTGATTTCCTTTAGGATGGACTGGCTGGATCTCCTTGCAGTCCAAGGGACTCTCAAGATTCTTCTCCAACACCACAGTTCAGAAGCATCAACTCTTCAGTGCTCAGCTTTCTTTATAGTCCAACTCTCACATCCATACATGACTACCAGAAAAAACATAGCTTTAACTAGACAGACCTTTGTCGGCTAAGTAATGTTTATTTCTGAATCAATAATTTTGAAAATATCTTCAATAAACATTTAATTGAATAAATTGCCTCAATCAACATATATTGTTTCCACAGGCTTGACACTTTTTACATGGTAAAAAATGACAGACAGTCCTACCAAGAGACTTTCAGCATTCATTTTACATCAAGTCAGCAGTCTTTCCAGGATGAGTTAAGGAGTCAGGTGTGGGAACATCAGTCAGGAACCTCTGCTGTCCCCAGAATCTTTCAGGGGGAGCTCTGCAAGGTCAAAACTATTTTCAAAATAGTACTAAGACATTATTTGTCTTTTTCACACTTATTTTATCAAGAGTATATAGTGAGGTTTTCCGGAGACTGCACGATGTGTGGATAGCTTAACAAATTGAATTAAGAAACTAGCTACTTTCTATTAACCTTTTAAAAAGACTCTAAAAGGGAGGGCACAGTTTGAATACATCTCTAGGCTAAATGCTTATAGTCTTGTAACCAAAATTTAAACCGGCCTCAATTTCCCTATAATGCTGACTCTGACCTTAAAGGAAACTTTAGCTTTCCTCTTACCAGCATCAACTTACAGCTTCCTAGCCAATCAAGTGAACATATATGCAAACAACTCAAATAATAAATTGCTATTACCCTAAAAAGATTGTAAAGTTCTAGTTACCAATCACAATAAGAATCACTGTACTTCCTCATTCATGCTTTGTAAACCTGAGCTATAACTTTGAAAGTCAATCTTTTACCACTCTTAGTTTTGAAGTCTCCTTGTTCACAAGTTATTTGTTTCTTAATCAATAAAATGTTTGTATCAAGTAAAGTTCTCTGAATTTTCTTTTGGCAAACCCAAATGTTATAACAATTTACAAAAATGTGAAACAACACTTTCTTCTCAGTATTTTTTTTTGTTCTAGAAGACTGATAATTTTACCACAAATATATATGTTAACAGGCATTTACTGAAGACGTTTTCAATGATTATTTTATTTCTGTTTTAATTTTTAACATGATAAATGTTTTTAGATAAACCCATATACAAAAGCTCCTTAGGAAATACTCAAAATGATTAATACCATGAAATATTCCTAAGAGTAAAAGATGAGAACCACTAAGCTAAAAAGGACAATAAAAAGGCAGTTCGGTTCAGTTGCTCAGTCATGTCTGACTCTCTGTGACCCTATGGACTGTAGCACACCGGATTTTCCTGTCCATCACCAACTCCTGGAGCTTACTCAAACTCAGGTCCATTGAGTTGGTGATGCCATCCTGCCATCTCATCTTCTGTTGTCCCCTTCTCCTCCCACCTTCAATCTTTCCCAGCATCACGGTCTTTTCAAATGAATCAGTTCTTTGCATCAGGTGGCCAAAGTATTGGAGTTTCAGCTTCAGTATCAGTTCTTCCAATGAATATTCAGGACTAATTTCCTTAGGATGGACTGGTTGGATTCCCTTTAGTCCAAGGGACTCTCTAGAGTCTTCTCCATTACCACAGTTCAAAAGCATCAATTCTTCTGTGCTCAGCTTTCTTTATAGTCCAACTCTCATATCCATAAATGACTACTAGAAAAACCAAAGCTTTGACTAGATAGATCTTTGTTGTCTCTGCTTTTTAACATGCATCTAGGTTGGTCATAACTTTTCTTCCAAGGAGCAAGCATCTTTTAATTTCATGGCTTCAGTCACCATCCACAGTGATTTTGGAGCCCCCCAAAAGAAAGTCTCTCACTGTTTCCCCATCTGTTTGCCATGAAGTGATGGGACCAGATGCTATGATCTTAGTTTTCTGAATGTTGAGTTTTAAACCAACTTTTTGATCCTCCTCTTTCACTTTCAAGAGGCTCTTTAGTTCTTAGCTTTCTGCCATAAGGGTGGAATTATCTGCATATCTGAGGTTGTTTCTCCCAGCATTCTTGATTCCAGCTTGTGCTTCATCCACTCCAGTATGTCTCATGATGTACTCTGCGTATAAGTTAAATAAGCAGGGTGGCAATATACAGCTTTGATGTACGCCTTTCCTAGTTTGGAACCAGTATGTTGTTCCATGTCCAGTTCTAACGGTTGCTTTTTGACTTGCAAACACATTTCTCAGGAATTTCAGGTCAGGTGGTCTAGTATTCTCCTCTCTTTAAGAATTTTCCACAGTTTGTTGTGATAAAGAAGGCAGAGCACTAAAGAATGGATGCTTTCAAACTGTGGTGCTGGAGAAGACTCTTGATAGTCTCTTGAACATCAAGGAGATCAAACCAGTCAATCTTAGAGGAAATCAACCTGGAATACTCTTTTGAAGGGGCTTCTCAGGTGGCTCAGTGGTAAAGCATTTGCCTGCAATGCAGGAGAGTCAGGTTTGATCCCCTGGTCAGGAAGATCTCCTGAAGAAGGAAATGGCAACCCACTCCAGTATTCTTGCTGAGAAAAGCTCATGGACAGAGAAGCCTGGTGGGCTGTATGCAGTCCATGGGGTAGCAAAGAGTAGGATATGACTTAACGACTCAACAACAATTCTTTGGAAGGGCTGATGCTGAAGCTGAAGCTCTGATAGTTGGGCCACCTGATACAAAGAGCTGGCTCACTGAAAAAGACCCTGATGATGAGAAAGACTGAGGGCAGGAGGAGAAGAGGGAAGCAGAGAATGAGATGTTTGGAATGGCATCACCGATTCACTGGACATGAACTTGGGCAAACTCTGGGAGAGGATGAGGCACAGAGAAGCTGGTGTGCTGCAGCCCATGGGGTTGCAGAGTCGGACATGACTTGGCAACTGAACAACAACAAAGGTTAAAAAAAAGGAGCTCCTTCCTCTATGTAGTAGGAACACAAAACCAAAAATAAATGTTTTTTCTTTCCTCCTTTGGACTACTAGTCCCAGGGAACACCTATGATGTCATGATTGGGTAACATCTTGGAACATACACACAAAAAATGCTCAGTGGAATGAGAGGAATATGAGTGATGGCTACACGGATAGACAATATACAGATCTAGAGGTACAGCCCCAAAGTTCATTTTCTCTTTTCACTTCCATCTGATGTTTACTTCAAATCAGAATTACCTTTCATCAATTCCTGGCTCCTGAGAAATTAGGATTTCTATCTGATTTTCCTGGCAAAATTCCCCAATCAGAGAGATTTCTGACATCCTTGATCAGTGACTGTTAGGTTTCTGATACCACTGCCCACAGATCTTTTTACATGAGGTTATTTCTCAGAGATATGGCCTTGCTCTGGAATGGCAAATATATTTCATAGCAAGTGCCAACTCTGATATATTGTTAGCGGTTGGCTGGAACAGTGCAAAGAAATCTGAGGTATTTCCAGGCTTAGCAAGACAAATGCCATCATTGATTAGTGGTCTGCCCTGAGTCCTAGATGTGTTAGCTTGTATATGTGTGTTTGCTGACCCTATAAAATCTATTAGAATTGCTGTGGACATGACTGAGCAACTTCACTTTCACTTTTCACTTTCATGCATTGAGAAGGAAATGGCAACCCATTCCAGTGTTTTTGCCTGGAGAATCCCAGGGACAGGAGAGCCTGGTGGCTACCGTCTATGGGGTCGCACAAAGTTGGACATGACTGAAGCGACTTAGCAGCAGCAGCAGCAGTGGTCAAACAGCTACAGAGCAAGAAAATAAATGTTTAGTACATGAAAAAATTACCCCAAAATATAGATACTATGTTGGATAATAACAGATATCAGTGACAACATCTCCCTCATAAGCACACTCAATTCAGTTAAAATATAAACATATTTTTTAAGATTCAGAATAACAAATTCATTTAAAAAAGCATAAGATTTGCCTTACAGGGTGTAAGTGCATAGCCTGTATATCTATATATCCGAGGATATTTTTACCTTTCACACGAACTAGGATAGATGCCAACTACTCTTGATTATGGCATTTTAGGAACTTGGCCAAACTTACTTTTGGAAGCCATCTCCTCAGAATGAAATTTAGGAAGGTGAACTTTAAAGACGCCAGCTGTGGCTCTTGACAATTCCCAGATGTTGTCACTGCTGCTGCTATGGAGGGGTGTCTGCTGGGAGTCCTATTCCTTTACAACATGTCATCTTGTTGGGGTAATTAATAAATAATACATAGAGGAAGAAGGAGGAAACTGAAAGAGGAAGAAGAACAAGAGAGAAAGAAGAAAGAAATCAAGCAATGAAAAATACTGAATGATATCACTTATATGTTGAATCTTAAAAAAAAATATTTTTTCAGTTTGATGACTTTTATTTTTTTTTAATTTATTTATTTTTTATTTTACTTTACAATTCTGTATTGGTTTTGCCATACATTGACATGAATCCTCCACGAGTGTACTCATAGATACAAATACCAGACTAGTAGTTGTCAGAGGTAAAGGATTCGGAGTGGATGAAAAAGGTGAATGTTGTCCAAAGGTACAAAAAAAGAAGTGAAAGGAGAAGGAAGATGATAATGATGATGGTGATGACAAGGAGAAGAACAAGGGGAGGAAAAGAAAAAGAAAGACACAAGTTGCTCCTGGAGATCCGGGTCAGCCTAACTTTTCCCTTGCTTGGCAGGAAACACAGATATTAAATATTTCTTTAGAATGTGTTCCTGTGTCTATTAACTCTACGCACAACTGCCTAGGCACTGATACAAGCTGATGATATATTCTATTAAACCATATTTTGTTGGTGAAATAGAAGAATTTTCAGCTCCTTGGAGAGCAAAGCTCAAGCACTGACAAGAGCACTAACTTCTTCCTTTACGAATTTGCCTTATTGTCATTTAGCCTGGGAGTTACACTGTGGAGAAGTGTATACAGGAAAGAAAGTGTTGCCTGGAGCTAATAAGTCTGG
The DNA here is from genome assembly GCF_014754425.2 of Oryx dammah. Lineage (NCBI taxonomy): Eukaryota > Metazoa > Chordata > Mammalia > Artiodactyla > Bovidae > Oryx > Oryx dammah. Next base: position 40,730,161 of record NW_024070188.1, on the reverse strand, counting down.
CTGTAAATACAGTATTGTGAAGGAATTGGGAGAAAAGCGAAACCAGAAAAGACTAATATAGAATTTGTTCCCTTGGAAACAAAAGAATGCTTAGTGCTTTTGGAATAAACAGTAGCACAAAAGGTGTGGCTGTAAAATGAAATTCTGACAATATAATCACAAATAACACTGCTGCCGCTGCTGCTAAGTCACTTCAGTCATGTTCGACTCTGTGCAGCCCCATAGACGGCAACCCACCAGGCTCCCCCGACCCTGGGATTCTCCAGGCAAGAACACTGGAGGGGTTGCCATTGCCTGCAGTTCAGTTCAGTTGAGTCGCTCAGAGTGTCCAACTCTTTGCGACCCCATGAATTGCAACACGCCAGGCCTCCCTGTCCATCACCAACTCCTGGAGTTCACTCAGACTCATGTCCATTGAGTCCGTGATACCATCCAGCCATCTCATCCTCTGTCGTCCCATTTTCCTCCTGCCCCCAATCTCTCTCAGCATCAGAGTCTTTTCCAATGAGTCAATTCTTCGCATGAGGTGGCCAAAGTACTGGAGTTTCAGCTTTAGCATCATTCCTTTCAAAGAAATCCCAGGGTTGATCTCCTTCAGAATGGACTGGTTGGATCTCCTTGCAGTCCAAGGGACTCTCAAGAGTCTTCTCCAATACCACAGTTCAAATGCATCAATTCTTCAGCGCTCAGCCTTCTTCACAGTCCAACTCTCACATCCATACATGACCACAGGAAAAACCATAGCCTTGACTAGACGGACCTTAGTTGGCAAAGTAATGTCTTTGCTTTTGAATATACTGTCTAGGTTGCTCATAACTTTTCTTCCAAGGAGTAAGTGTCTTTTAATTTCATGGAAGCAGTCACCATCTGCAGTGATTTTGGAGCCCCAAAAGATAAAGTCTGACACTGTCTCCACGGTTTCCCCATCTATTTGCCATGAAGTGATGGGACCAGATGCCATGATCTTCGTTTTCTGAATGTTGAGCTTTAAGCCAACTTTTTCACTCTCCTCTTTCACTTTCATCAAGAGGCTTTTTAGTTCCTCTTCACTTTTCTGCCATAAGGGTGGTGTCATCTGCATATCTGAGGTTATGGATATTTCTCCCAGCAATCTTGACTCCAGCTTGTGTTTCTTCTAGTCCAGTGTTTCTCATGATGTACTCTGCATAGAAGTTAAATAAGCAGGGTGACAATATACAGCCTTGACGTACTCCTTTTCCCATTTGGAACCAGTCTGTTGTTCCATGTCCAGTTCTAACCGTTGCATCCTGACCTGCATACAGATTTCTCAAGAGGCAGGTCAGGTGGTCTGGTATGCCCATTTCTTTCAGAATTTCCCACAGTTTCTTGTGATTCACACAGTCAAAGGCTTTGGCATAGTCAATAAAGCAGAAATAAATGTTTTTCTGGAACTCTCTTGCTTTTTCCATAATCCAGCGCATGTTGTCAATTTGATCTCTGGTTCCTCTGCCTTTTCTAAAACCAGCTTGAACATCAGGGAGTTCACGATTCACGTATTGCTGAAGCCTGGCTTGGAGAATTTTGAGCATTACTTTACTAGCATGTGAGATGAGTGCAATTGTGCAGTAGTTTGAGCATTCT